>NC_074669.1:23037774-23190274 GCF_029448725.1 Salvelinus fontinalis
ATGCATATGCTGGAAGACGTGCTATATAAATTAAGTTGGATTTGATTGATGACATAACAGCTGTAGAATATTTAATACACTTATTTTCACGAGGACAAGTGCAGTTTTTCTTGATAACTCAGGATTTTATCCCTTGACATATCAATCATACAGTGGGAAGGATCGCATAAATCAAGACTGTGTGAATGCATGTACCACTCCCAATAAATACTGTGCCTTTGAAGATTTGTCTCTGGTCATGTAACTACAATACAGGCTGGATGTCTAAACAAAGTCAGATATTCTGAATGTCAAGAGATTTACAGTTTCATTCTAATCAATGACAACATTCCAGAATGGAGTTATTACTCATCAAGTCTGGTATCCGGAGTAATCTGGTTAGTGATTACATAATTGTCTCTTTCCTTGTAGAATGTTGACTGCTGTATAGAACACATTGTATTGCTAAAATGCTCAAGCTTAACTTAATAGCTACACTCATCAACACAGGATAAACTTTATCCCTCATGCTGGCGCTGACCAAACCGGTCAGTTTCCCCTCACTATAGCTGCACTTCTCCACATGACCAGATTTATAGTGACCTTCTCCCCTTTTAATGCTCTTATGCTCATCCTTGAAAATTGCAATAAGGTCTGTACTAGGCATCAAAGTAAACATACTTTATAACCAATTATCTAGGCTATGTAAAACAAAAAGATTGATCTACTGCTCTGCTTACTAGCTAGAAAAAGTTTAGTCAGTGTCTTGCTTAGACAGAGAAAGGGGATGCAAGAAGTTCAGTGCTGGTGAACAGTAGCTGACAGTGTCGGCTAGGGATGACGTGCAGGAGCTGCTTGCAGGAATTTGTAATCTTGCTGAGGTCTTCTCTGTTGATAATTAGCATAGACGAATATATTAATAAAACTCACCTTGCCAAGAGAGAATTACACGTTTATCAACACGTCACGCCAAGGTAAGCCTACACCAAACACATTTTTTTATTTTATTTTTATTTCACCTTTATTTAACCAGGTAGGCTAGTTGAGAACAAGTTCTCATTTGCAACTGCGACCTGGCCAAGATAAAGCATAGCAGTGTGAACAGACAACAACACAGAGTTACACATGGAGTAAACAATAAACAAGTCAATAACATGGTAGAAAAAAGAGAATCTATATACAATGTGTGCAAAAGGCATGAGGTAGGCAATAAATCGAATAATTACAATTTAGCAGATTAACACTGGAGTGATAAATCATCAGATGATCATGTGCAAGAAGAGATACTGGTGTGCAAAAGAGCAGAAAAGTAAATAAATAAAAGCAGTATGGGGGTGAGGTAGGTAAATTGGGTGGGTAGTTTACAGATGGACTATGTACAGCTGCAGCGATCGGTTAGCTGCTCGGATAGCAGATTTTTAAAGTTGTTGAGGGAGATAAAAGTCTCCAACTTCAGAGATTTTTGCAATTCGTTCCAGTCGCAGGCAGCAGAGAACTGGAAGGAAAGGCGTCCAAATGAGGTTTTGGCTTTAGGGATGACCAGTGAGATACACCTGCTGGAGCGCGTGCTACGGGTGGGTGTAGCCATCGTGACCAGTGAACTGAGATAAGGCGGCACTTTACCTAGCATAGCCTTGTAGATGACCTGGAGCCAGTGGGTCTGACGACGAGCATGTAGCGAGGGCCAGCCGACTAGGGCATACAGGTCGCAGTGGTGGGTCGTATAAGGTGCTTTAGTAACAAAACGGATGGCACTGTGATAAACAGCATCCAGTTTGCTGAGTAGAGTATTGGAAGCTATTTTGTAGATGACATCGCCGAAGTCGAGGATCGGTAGGATAGTCAGTTTTACTAGGGTAAGTTTGGCGGCGTGAGTGAAGGAGGCTTTGTTGCGGAATAGAAAGCCGACTCTAGATTTGATTTTGGATTGGAGATGTTTGATATGAGTCTGGAAGGAGAGTTTGCAGTCTAGCCAGACACCTAGGTACTTATAGATGTCCACATATTCTAGGTCGGAACCGTCCAGGGTGGTGATGCTAGTCGGGCGTGCGGGTGCAGGCAGCGAACGGTTGAAAAGCATGCATTTGGTTTTACTAGCGTTTAAGAGCAGTTGGAGGCCACGGAAGGAGTGCTGTATGGCATTGAAGCTCGTTTGGAGGTTAGATAGCACAGTGTCCAGGGAAGGGCCGGAAGTATACAGAATGGTGTCGTCTGCGTACAGGTGGATCAGGGAATCGCCCGCAGCAAGAGCAACATCATTGATGTATACAGAGAAAAGAGTCGGCCCGAGAATTGAACCCTGTGGTACCCCCATAGAGACTGCCAGAGGACCGGACAACATGCCCTCCGATTTGACACACTGAACTCTGTCTGCAAAGTAGTTGGTGAACCAGGCAAGGCAGTCATTAGAAAAACCGAGGCTATTGAGTCTGCCGATAAGAATATGGTGATTGACAGAGTCGAAAGCCTTGGCCAGGTCGATGAAGACGGCTGCACAGTAATGTCTTTTATCGATGGCGGTTATGATATCGTTTAGTACCTTGAGCGTGGCTGAGGTGCACCCGTGACCGGCTCGGAAACCGGATTGCACAGCGGAGAAGGTACGGTGGGATTCGAGATGGTCAGTGATCTGTTTGTTGACTTGGCTTTCGAAGACCTTAGCTAGGCAGGGCAGGATGGATATAGGTCTGTAACAGTTTGGGTCCAGGGTGTCTCCCCCTTTGAAGAGGGGGATGACCGCGGCAGCTTTCCAATCCTTGGGGATCTCAGATGATACGAAGGAGAGGTTGAACAGGCTGGTAATAGGGGGTGCGACAATGGCGGCGGACAGTTTCAGAAATACGGGGTCCAGATTGTCAAGCCCAGCTGATTTGTATGGGTCCAGGTTTTCCAGCTCTTTCAGAACATCTGCTATCTGGATATGGGTAAAGGAGAAGCTGGGGAGGCTTGGGCGAGTAGCAGCGGGGGGGGGGGGGGGGGGGGCGGGGCTGTTGGCCAAGGTTGGAGTCGCCAGGAGGAAGGCATGGCCAGCCATTGAGAAATGTTTGTTGAAGTTTTCGATTATCACTGACTTATCAGTGGTGACCGTGTTACCTAGCCTCAGTGCAGTGGGCAGCTGGGAGGAGGTGCTCTTGTTTTCCATGGACTTTACAGTATCCCAGAACTTTTTGGAGTTAGAGCTACAGGATGCAAATTTCTGCTTGAAAAAGCTGGCCTTTGCTTTCCTGACTGACTGCGTGTATTGGTTCCTGACTTCCCTGAACAGTTGCATATCGCGGGGGCTCTTCGATGCTATTGCAGTTCGCCACAGGATGTTTTTGTGCTGGTCGAGGGCAGTCAGGTCTGGAGTGAACCAAGGGCTATATCTGTTCTTGGTTCTGCATTTTTTGAACGGAGCATGCTTGTCTAATACGGTGAGGAAGTAACTTTTAAAGAATGACCAGGCATCCTCAACTGACGGGATGAGGTCAATATCCTTCCAGGGTACCCGGGCCAGGTCGATTAGAAAGGCCTGCTCGCAGAAGTGTTTTAGGGAGCGTTTGACAGTGATAAGGGGTGGTCGTTTGACCGCGGACCCGTGGCGGATACAGGCAATGAGGCAGTGATCGCTGAGATCTTGATTGAAGACAGCAGAGGTGTATTTGGAGGGCAAGTTGGTCAGGATAATGTCTATTAGGGTGCCCATGTTTACGGATTTAGGGTTGTACCTGGTGGGTTCCTTGATGATTTGTGTGAGATTGAGGGCATCAAGCTTAGATTGTAGGACTGCCGGGGTGTTAAGCATATCCCAGTTTAGGTCACCTAACAGGACAAACTCTGAAGCTAGATGGGGAGCGATCAATTCACAGATGGTGTCCAGGGCACAGCTGGGAGCTGAGGGGGGTCGGTAGCAGGCGGCAACAGTGAGAGACTTATTTCTGGAGAGATTAATTTTTAAAATTAGAAGTTCGAACTGTTTGGGCATAGACCTGGAAAGTATGACAGAACTTTGCAGGCTATCTCTGCAGTAGATTGCAACTCCTCCCCCTTTGGCAGTTCTATCTTGACGGAAAGTGTTATAGTTGGGTATGGAAATCTCAGAGTTTTTGGTGGCCTTCCTAAGCCAGGATTCGGACACGGCAAGGACATCAGGGTTGGCAGAGTGTGCTAAAGCGGTGAGTAAGGCAAACTTAGGGAGGAGGCTTCTGATGTTGACATGCATGAGGCCAAGGCTTTTTCGATCACAGAAGTCAACAAATGAGGGTAACTGGGGACATGCAGGGCCTGGGTTTACCTCCACATCACCCGAGGAACAGAGGAGTAGTAGGATGAGGGTGCGGCTAAAGGCTATCAAAACTGGTCGCCTAGAGCGTTGGGGACAAGGAATAAAAGGAGCAGATTTATGGGCGTGGTAGAATAGATTCTGGGCATAATGTGCAGACCAGGGTATGGTGGGGCACGGGTACAGCGGAGGCAAGCCCAGGCACTGGGTGATGATAAGAGAGGTTGTATCTCTGGACATGCTGGTCTCAATGGGTGAGGTCACCGCATGTGTGGGGGGTGGGACAAAGGAGGTATCAGAGGTACGGAGAGTGGAACTACGGGGTCCATTGCAAACCAAAACAATGATAACTAGCCTGAACAACAGTATGCAAGGCATATTGATATTTGAGAGAGACATACAATAAGGCATAAAGTGATTGCAGGTCTTGATTGGGAGAGCTAGCTAAAACAACAGGTGAGATAACAGCAGCTAGTCAGCTAACACAGCAACAGCAGGTAAAAATGGCGACAGCTAGGCAGAGAGGGTCGGATTAACTACACACAGATCCTGAGTTAAAGCACAGAGCCGACAGATAAAACACAAATAAACAGAATGGAGTACCGTGAATTAATGGACAGTCAAGCAGGCATCAGCTATGTAGCCAAGTGATCATAGTGTCCAGGGGGCAGCCATAGATGGAGCAGTGAGGCCTCCACTAAGCTAGCACGCGTTTAAAGTTAGTAGCCCGGGGGGTGGTCTGCTCAGACGGAGGGGGTCTGCTCAGACGGAGGCCGGTTGAGGGCACAGCGGATGGAGTATTCGTCTGCAGACCAGACGTGGTCGTGTCGACAGAGAATCCAAGCCGGATGGCGATGGCGAAAGAGAGGTTGTGAATTGTAGAATTGTGTTTGCTAACTGGTGCTAGCTTCCTGGCTGCGCTAGCTGCAAGATAAGCTAGCAGTTAGCAGACCGGGGCAGGCAGGTAGGTAGGTTAGTAGGTTAGCAGAATGGGCCTTCAGCGGGCGTCACGCCTGAGGGGCCTGTTGGAGTCCTTGGGCAGATTATGTCGGTATTCCAGTCGTAGAGGATCGGCGGGGTTCCGTGCTCCGTACCGGCAGTAAAGGGGTCCGGATATTGTAGCCCAGGAGTGGGCTTCAGTGGTAGCACAGGAGTCCTAGCCGGGCTAGCTTCAGGCTAATTGGTGCTTGCTCCGGGATGGAAACGCTAGCCAGGAGTGGTCACCCGGGATTGTGGTTAGCTAGTTGCGAAGATCCAGATGAAAATGTTCAGAGTTTGCGGTAGGAATCCGGGGATATGGAGAGAAATAGGTCCGTTATGCTCTGGTTTTAGTCACGTTGTTCGAACTAGCGAGAGCTTTCCGAGCTAAAGGTTAGCTGATGACCGCTAGCAATGGTTTGCTAGCTGATAGCTGGTAGGTGGTTAGCTGGCTATCTTCAGTTGATGGATTCCAGATCAGAAGTAAATAGAAATACTTTAGAAAAAAGCAGATCCACGCCACATTGGGTGAGGCGGGTTGCAGGAGAGTAGAAGTTGAGGTTTAAGAAAATATTTTTTAAAAGATATGCGAAGAAAAAAATGTAAAAAGATATATACAAGGGACACGGGACACGACAGGACAAAGACGTCTACACTGCTACGCCATCTTGGAATACTTAATTTGAAGCGTTTGTAAAAATCACTATGTGAAAATGTATTTTATGGGTGTTATGAACCGTCCACTGTGGGGCTCTATACCCTGCCATACCAATACCAAATGGACGCTCCTTGTCCCAGAATGACATAATAGCTAGTGAGAAAGCTACCTACTCCTCCTAGCTACTAGCAAGATATACTAGTAAGCTAGCTACATTACGAAGGTTGCTGTGTTCTAAATTGGGAGTCATTTTACAGCTTGCACTGATGGTATTACATTTCTATAACTCAATATTTCAATTAAACACACAAACATGATTTTATCTGGTACTAGTTTGTCGGACAGAGATCTTGCTCAGCTGTGTATAGACAACCACTATATACTTAAAAGGTGATTGGCAGATGTGATCAACAGAGATAGTACACACATTTTTATGGATTTACAGTTTAGTAATCTGCGGCGTTTGCCTGTCCAGCTAGCAAACATAAAAGTAAGTACAAACAATATGTAAAAACCAGCTCCTCCCTCGAAAGAGATCGATCATCTCGAAAACTAAAGTGGATAGCTTGCTGTAGCCCACCACCAACAACAACAAGAAGAAAAGCAGATGAACTGTCACTATAACTGACGGAGCTGTCAATCACACTGTAATCTCTCTCCTCCTCACTTTACCCCTCCTACTGTAGCCTATGTATGACCCCCCCCCCCCCCCCACACACACACCAAAAAATCCTATTGGTTTTCAAGTTTCATGCATAGGCCTTACCATGGCCGATACAATACCAGTAACTGGAAAAAGTGCACCATTTGAAAAGGGTTCACCTATTTTGAATGCAGCTGTTCAATGACATTGTTTAAGGGAAAAGAGTGAAACGCACAGGTTTCACTCTTAGAAATAACCTAAAACCTTAAAGAGTTATTCGGATGTCCCAATTGGAGAACCCTTTGAAGAAACCTTTTTGGTTCCAAGTAGAACCTTTTTGAATTCCACGTAGAACCTTTTACACAGAGGGTTCTACATGAAACCAAAAATAATTCTACCTGGAACCAAAATGTGTTCTCTTATGGGGACAGCAGAAGAACCCTTTTGGAACCGTTTTTTTCTAAGACTGTTTTATAGTTTTGAGCCAGGCTAATATTATGGCCTCCAGTGCTAATAGAAGCCTATTCTCCAGTGTTGTGCCAAGGTTTGCGAGTTTGACACGCTATTCAAATCAAATCAGATCTTATTGCGGGTGTAGCGAAAGGCTTGTTTATTTTTTTTATTATTTCACCTCTATTTAACCAAGTAGGCTAGTTGAGAACAAGTTCTCATTTACAACTGCGACCTGGCCAAGATAAAGCATAGCAGTGTGAACAGACAACAACACAGAGTTACACATGGAGTAAACAATAAACAAGTCAATAACACAGTAGGAAAAAAAACTAAATGAGTCTATATACATTGTGTGCAAAAGGCATGAGGTAGGCAATAAATAGGCCATAGGAGCGAATAATTACAATTTAGCAGATTAACACTGGAGTGATAAATCATCAGATGATCATGAGCAAGTAGAGATACTGGTGTGCAAAAGAGCAGAAAAGTAAATAAATAAAAACAGTATGGGGATGAGGTAGGTAAATTAGGTGGGCTATATACCGATGGACTATGTACAGCTGCAGCGATCGGTTAGTTGTTCAGATAGCATATGTTTAAAGTTGGTGAGGGAAATAAAAGTCTCCAACTTCAGCGATTTTTGCAATTCGTTCCAGTCACAGGCAGCAGAGAACTGGAAGGAAAGACGACCAAATGAGGTGTTGGCTTTTGGGATGATCAGTGAGATAAACCTGCTGGAGCGCGTGCTACGGGTGGGTGTTGATATCGTGACCAGTGAACTGAGATAAGGCGGAGCTTTACCTAGCATGGACTTATAGATGACCTGGAGCCAGTGGGTCTGGCAACGAATATGTAGCGAGGGCCAGCCGACTAGAGCATACAGGTCGCAGTGGTGGGTGGTATAAGGTGTTTTAGTAACAAAACGGATGGCACTATGATAAACTGCATCTAGTTTGCTGAGTAGAGTATTGGAAGCTATTTTGTAGATGACATCGCAGAAGTCGAGGATCGGTAGGATAGTCAGTTTTACTAGGGTGAGTTTGGCGGCGTGAGTGAAGGAGGCTTTGTTGCGAAATAGAAAGCCGATTCTTGATTTGATTTTGGATTGGAGATGTTTAATATGAGTCTGGAAGGAGAGTTTACAGTCTAGCCAGACACCTAGGTATTTATAGATGTCCACATATTCTAGGTCGGAACCGTCCAGGGTGGTGATGCTAGTCGGGCGGGCGGGTGCAGGCAGCGAACGGTTGAAAAGCATGCATTTGGTTTTACTAGCATTTAAGAGCAGTTGGAGGCCACGGAAGGAGTGCTGTATGGCATTGAAGCTCGTTTGGAGGTTAGATAGCACAGTGTCCAAGGAAGGGCCAGAAGTATACAGAATGGTGTCGTCTGCGTAGAGGTGGATCAGGGAATCGCCCGCAGCAAGAGCAACATCATTGATATATACAGAGAAAAGAGTCGGCCCGAGAATTGAACCCTGTGGTACCCCCATAGAGACTGCCAGAGGACCGGACAACATGCCCTCCGATTTGACACACTGAACTCTGTCTGCAAAGTAGTTGGTGAACCAGGCAAGGCAGTCATTAGAAAAACCGAGGCTATTGAGTCTGCCGATAAGAATATGGTGATTGACAGAGTCGAAAGCCTTGGCCAGGTCGATGAAGACGGCTGCACAGTACTGTCTTTTATCAATGGCGGTTATGATATCGTTTAGTACCTTGAGCGTGGCTGAGGTGCACCCGTGACCGGCTCGGAAACCGGATTGCACAGCGGAGAAGGTACGATGGGATTCGAGATGGTCAGTGATCTGTTTATTAACTTGGCTTTCGAAGACCTTAGATAGGCAGGGCAGGATGGATATAGGTCTGTAACAGTTTGGATCCAGGGTGTCTCCCCCTTTGAAGAGGGGGATGACCGCGGCAGCTTTCCATTCCTTTGGGATCCAGACGATATGAAAGACAGGTTGAACGGGCTGGTAATAGGGGTTGCGACAATGGCGGAGGATAGTTTCAGAAATAGAGGGTCTAGATTGTCAAGCCCAGCTGATTTGTATGGGTCCAGGTTTTGCAGCTCTTTCAGGACATCTGCTATCTGGATTTGGGTAAAGGAGAAGCTGGGGACGCTTGGGCGAGTAGCTGCGGGGGGGCCGGAGCTGTTGGCCGAGGTTGGAGTAGCCAGGTGGAAGGCATGGCCAGCCGTTGAGAAATGCTTGTTGAAGTTTTCGATTATCATGGATTTATCGGTGGTGACCGTGTTACCTAGCCTCAGTGCAGTGGGCAGCTGGGAGGAAGTGCTCTTGTTCTCCATGGACTTTACAGTGTCCCAGAACTTTTTGGAGTTAGAGCTACAGGATGCAAATTTCTGCTTGAAAAAGCTAGCCTTTGCTTTCCTGACTGACTTCCCTGAACAGTTGCATATCGCGGGGACTATTCGATGCTATTGCAGTCCGCCACAGGATGTTTTTGTGCTGGTCGAGGGCAGTCAGGTCTGGAGTGAACCAAGGGCTATATCTGTTCTTAGTTCTGCGTTTTTTGAACGGGGCATGCTTATCTAAGATGGTGAGGAAGTTACTTTTAAAGAATGACCAGGCATCCTCAACTGACGGGATGAGGTCAATATCCTTCCAGGATACCCGGGCCAGGTCAATTTGAAAGGCCTGCTCGCAGAAGTGTTTTAGGGAGCGTTTGACAGTGATGAGTGGTGGTCGTTTGACCGCGGACCCGTAGCGGATACAGGCAATGAGGCAGTGATCGCTGAGATCTTGATTGAAGAAAGCAGAGGTGTATTTGGAGGGCAAGTTGGTCAGGATAATGTTGTGTTCCTAGCTCCAACAGTGCAGTAGTATCTAACAATTCACCACAATACACACATCTAAAAGTAAAAGAATGGAATTAAGAAATATATAAATATTAGGACGAGCAATGTCAGAGTGGCATTGACTAAAATACAGTAGAATAGAATACAGTATATGGTTGATTTTGTAAATATGGGAACTTTTGGATGTTAAATGTTTTGGAAAATTAAACCTCTTGAAACTCCTTTTTATCTAGCTGAATATTTTCTTCACTCTGTCTGGAAACAAGATCTAATAGTACCTGAGACGATACTATTTAAGAATATAAAGATTTTTTATCGGTTTCCCCAAATACCCGAGGGGAAATGTCATTACCACCATGTCATAAAATTTGCTATTTTAGTTGAAAAATAAATTACAGAAATTGTGCCTGAGGTATTTTATATAACATTTCACATGAATTGTATTTTTTCATGTTATTTATTTACAATTTGGAAGTTTTCTTAATTATATGTATTCATCATTGTCATGTCTAAATGTCCATATATGTCTTGATGATACTCAGAAACATGTATTTACATCAAAATCTTAATATTTTACATTACTTTAGAAATTCTCTTAAAAACAAGCATATAAAGGTGCACATATGGGAAAAATCAATATCAATTGTAATTTAATGCACCTTTGCCTCAAAAATATGTACCGTGATGGTAATGATTTAGCATTGTGGTAATGACAGAGTGTGGTGGAAATTACATATCATATAAAACATCTGATGAAAAATACCATTAAACATTTGTATGTCACAGTTGTACATGTTTAATTTTATTGAAGACATATTACAGACCATTCGTTCCAATTCATCCAAAAGGAGTTCGATGGGGTTGAGGTCAGGGCTCTGTGCAGGCCAGTCAAGTTCTTCCACACCGGCTCAACAAATCATTTACAGTGGGGCAAAAAAGTATTTAGTCAGCCACCAATTGTGCAAGTTCTCCCACTTAAAAAGATGAGAGGCCTGTAATTTTCATCATAGGTACACTTCAACTATGACAGACAAAATGAGGAAATAAAATCCAGAAAATCACATTGTAGGATTTTTAATTAATTTATTTGCAAATTATGGTGGAAAATAAGTATTTGGTCACCTACAAACAAGCAAGATTTCTGGCTCTCACAGACCTGTAACTTCTTCTTTAAGAGGCTCCTCTGTCCTCCACTCGTTACCTGTATTAATGGCACCTGTTTGAACTTGTTATCAGTATAAAAGACACCTGTCCACAACCTCAAACAGTCACACTCCAAACTCCACTATGGCCAAGACCAACGAGCTGTCAAAGGACACCAGAAACAAAATTGTAGACATGCACCAGGCTGGGAAGACTGATACTGCAATAGGTAAGCAGCTTGGTTTGAAGAAATCAACTGTGGGAGCAATTATTAGGAAATGGAAGACATACAAGACCACTGATAATCTCCCTCGATCTGGGGCTCCACGCAAGATTTCAACCCGTGGGGTCAAAATGATCACAAGAACGGTGAGCAAAAATCCCAGAACCACACGGGGGGACCTAGTGAATGACCTGCAGAGAGCTGGGACCAAAGTAACATAGCCTACCATCAGTAACACACTACGCCGCCAGGGACTCAAATCCTGCAGTGCCAGACGTGTCCCCCTGCTTAAGCCAGTACATGTCCAGGCCCGTCTGAAGTTTGCTAGAGAGCATTTGGATGATCCAGAAGAAGATTGGGAGAATGTCATACGGTCAGATGAAACCAAAATATAACTTTTTGGTAAAAACTCAACTCGTCGTGTTTGGAGGACAAAGAATGCTGAGTTGCATCCAAAGGACTCGATACCTACTGTGAAGCATGGGGGTGGAAACATCATGCTTTGGGGCTGTTTTTCTGCAAAGGGACCAGGACGACTGATCCGTGTAAAGGAAAGAATGAATGGGGCCATGTATCGTGAGATTTTGAGTGAAAACCTCCTTCCATCAGCAAGGGCATTGAAGATGAAACGTGGCTGGGTCTTTCAGCATGACAATGATCCCAAACACACCGCCCGGGCAACGAAGGAGTGGCTTCGTAAGAAGCATTTCAAGGTCTTGGAGTGGCATAGCCAGTCTCCAGATCAACCCCATAGAAAATCTTTGGAGGGAGTTGAAAGTCCGTGTTGCCCAGCAACAGCCCCAAAACATCACTGCTCTAGAGGAGATCTGCATGGAGGAATGGGCCAAAATACCAGCAACAGTGTGTGAAAACCTTGTGAAGACTTACAGAAAACGTTTGACCTCTGTCATTGCCAACAAAGGGTATATAACAAAGTATTGAGATAAACTTTTGTTATTGACCAAGAACTTATTTTCCACCATAATTTGCAAATAAATTCATTAAAAATCCTACAATGTGATTTTCTGGATTTTTTATCTCATTTTGTCTGTCATAGTTGAAATGTACCTATGATGAAAATTACAGGCCTCTCTCATCTTTTTAAGTGGGAGAACTTGCACAATTGGTGGCTGACTAAATACTTTTTTGCCCCACTGTATGTATGGACCTCGCTTTGTGCACGGGGGCATTGCCATGCTAAAACAGGAAAAGGGCCTTCCCCAAAACTGTTGCCACAAAGTTGGAAGCACAGAATCGTCTAGAACAGGGGTGTCAAACTCATTCCACGGAGGGCCTAGTGTCTGCAGGTTTTTGGTTTTTCCTTTCAATAAAGCCCTAGACAACCAGGTGTGGGGAGTTCCTAACTAATTAGTGATGTTAACTCATCAATCAAGTACAAGGGAGGAGTGAAAACCCGCAGACACTCGGCCCCCCGTGGAATGAGTTTGACACCTGTGGTCTAGAATGTCATTGTCTGCAGTAGCGTTAAGATTTCCCTTCACTGGAACTGAAGGCCTAGCACAGACCATTAAAAACAGCCCCAGACCATTATTCCTCCTCCACCAAACTTTACAGTTGGCAATCTGCATTGGGGCAGGTAGCATTCTCCTGGCATCCACCAAACCCAGTCATCCGTCGGACTGCCAGATGATGAAGCGTGATTCATCACTCCAGGGAACGCGTTTCCACTGCTCCAGAGTCCAATGCTTTACACCACTCCAGCTTGGCATTGTGCATGGTGATCTCGTGCTTGTGTGTGGCTGCTCGGCCATGGAAACCCATTTCATGAAGCTCCCGACGAACAGTTATTTTGCTGACGTTGCTTCCAGAGGCAGTTTGGAACTCGGTAGTGAGTTACAATGTACGACAGACGATTTGTATGCGCTACACGTCTCAGCACTTGGTGGTTCCGTTCTGTGAGCTTGTGTGGCCTACCACTTCGCGGATGATCCGTTGTTGCTCCTAGACGTTTCCACTTCACAATAACAGCACTTACAGTTGACCGGGGCAGCTCTAGCAGGGCAGAAATTTGACGAACTTACTTGTTGGAAAGGTGGCATCCTATGACGGTACATACGGTGTCCATATACTTTTGTGTATATAGTGTATGTCCTTGTCCTCTCCTTGGTTGATTTAGGGAGCATCTTATAGAAACATTGAATATAAATAACCGAAGTCAGTAATAACCATAGTAAGTCACATAAATTGACATCAAAATCACTCAATCAACCTAACATAATACAATATGTATTGGTCTTATTTAGCAAATACGTGTTCAATTTCAACTTAACCATGATCATATGTCATGTGTTTGTCTTTCAGTTAAGTAGAAATTCTGTCCTTACCATCACAGTTCATTATGTGGTGGTAATGACATTTTTACAGTATTTGGTAATAAATAGCAGGGATTCTAGCATGCTAACTCCAGTTGAACAGATAGCATACAATGTATCCTAAATACATATAATTAGCCTATTTGGTAATGATGTAAAATACAAATATTATCTTCTCAAGTCATGTTTACCTTTATTTTTCTATAATTTCCTGGCATCAAAATTGGAATTCCCCTCCACTATTCATGTCCATGGTAATCAAGTAAACAAACTTTTAAAAAAGTTATCATTTTCTTGTCGTGGTGGTAATGACACAATACTTAGAGACGACTGTATTTTGTGTACAAAAAGTATGAAATGGCTTATTCACATCTAATATGTATATAGTTTCCATTTATTTGACTCTTTTTTTTAAACAGGTGCATTAAATATTTGTTTAATTATCAAGACTTTTGTAAGTGTAATACATAGAAAAATGTCACAAGTCTGGGTGTGAGACAGGACAAAAACAGTGCAAAACAGTGAAATCCAGACATGAAATGCTTTGGAAAGTAAAATAAAAACATTTTGAAAGCTGAAAAAAAAGGTTTGTTATTTTAGTCTCTACTTAATGGATGTGGGGAAGAAATCTAAATTAACATTTTATCTTAAAAATCTAACCCTGGGACACAAAAAAGGCCCGTATTTACAAAATCCCCCGTATACATATTACTTCCAAGGAAGATTTTATTATCATGAAGGAGTGTGCAGTTCAGTGTTAGCAGTTTCTATAGCGGTTCCTTCTGTATTATATAAACAGAACTTCCATTTAAAACCCTTTCCTGCAGTCAAATGACAAAATCGCCCTCTAGTGGCCTCCTGGGTAGAATGATATTAATATTTTTCATTATCAACATTATTAAAAAACAACTGCAGATTTGTTATATTTAAGTCTTCTGTGATGTATATAAAGTGTAATATTGGGATGAGAATTCCAAATTGAATATCTTTCTACTCTATATCTGACATGGTACAGGTGTCTTTTTTTTTAAGCCCATAACCATGTGTATGAGGTGTATACTTTTGTTTCAAAGTAGATTTGTTTAAGACTACCAAGAATCATTCTGTGTGACCCTGTGTAGCCCAATGCAGTAAAAGGTTAAAGCCAAAGATTGTAGTGAACGGAAGCTATTATTATCACTCCCTGCCCCGACTGCCAAATAACTTCCTCTACCTGACTGGATGTAAATTGTTGTTTATTAGTCATATCCCTTTCAAATCCAATCAACATTAATTTATTCATGAATGAGTGTGTGTGCTGTAATATACTCCACTGTGCTGTCCCAGACACACACTACAGCACAAATCTGACAAACAACCTGCCCACATGGCAGTGGATGAATGGCCTTAAGTACTGTAATCAAGAGGGTAGAGATGCTGTTAAGGCTTGGCTACTTAGGGCAGTCATGTGAAATAGGTTTGGCTACTTAGGGCAGTCATGTGAAATAGGTTTGGCTGCTTAGGGCAGTCATGTGAAATAGGTTTGGCTACTTAGGGCAGTCATGTGAAATAGGTTTGGCTACTTAGGCCTTGCATAGGTGTGGCTCAGGTGTAGCCAGCAAACAAACATTGCTTCATGACCATGATGAGAAACACTGCACATGCTGAACTTTCACTTTCTAAATGGTCCCTCGATGGAACAAACGCTTACGCAATGTCCTCGGGCACAGTATCACACAATGAACACCCGGTCTTTGGCTGACAGACAGATCTGGGCCCTGGAAGAACTTTTAAATCAGCACTGATGACTGGGTATTTGATGTGAGGCTGTGCAGTTTTTTTATATGAAATACTTTATTTGATCCAAAGCATATTCAGAACATTCACTATGACAGGAAAAGCACTGTGTTAAAATACAGTGCAAGATCAGAATTTCTTAGATAATAAAAGAGTCCTCTTATATCATGCCATTTAGCTAAAGCGACTTACGTGCATATATGTTTTTAGTATGGGTGGTCCTGGGAATCGAACCCACTATCCTGGCTTTGCAAGAAAAATGCTCTACCAACTGACCTATAGAAGACCACAATATAATTACAAAGACAACATATTTACATACAATCATATTCCACCAGCTTATTATTACATTTAATCACTTTGTAACTTCATGGTTGATCAATACGTTTTACAACTAAAATATTATAGAAAATATAAGGTATTTATCTCTTTCTTGGGATTCCCTGTCCCCTAACATTCTGATTACATACAATAACAATACCAGTATACACATACACTGAGTGTACAAAACATTAGGAACACCTGCTCTTTCCATGACAAAGACTGATCAGGTGAATGCTATAATCCCGTTTTGATGTGACTTGTTAAATCCACTTCAAATCAGTGTAGATGAAGGGGAGGAGACAGGTTAAAGAAGGATTTTTAAGCTTTGAGATAATTGAGACATTGATTGTGTATGTGTGCCATTCAGAGGGTGAACTGCAACGCTGCTGGGTTTTTCACACTCAACATTTTCTTGCATTGGAGTCAACATGGGCCAGCATCCCTGTGGAACACTTTCAACACCTTGTAGAGTTAAATTCCCCAACGAATTGAGGCTGTTCTCAAGGCAAAAGGGGGTGCAACTCAATATTAGGAAGGTGTTCCTAATGTTTTGTACAATCAATGTATAATTATTGTACACACGTGAACACGTGAACACGTATGCATGTAATGTATCAGTATTTACTGCCGATTCTTTTAAGCAAATGTCACGATTTTAAGTTGCATTTAGAAATGTATCAGCTCCGGTCACTGCTCGACGAGCTCGTAGACTGAGAAAGTGCTCTCTTTCAGGTTGGGTTTGCCCGCGTTGAAGACTAGGTAAACCCGACCGCCTTTCAACAACTTGACCTCGGTAGCGAAGGTGATCTCAGGGCAGGTTCCGTTGTTGGTTTTGATCTTACGGCTGCTTTGAGTTTCCAAAACAGGTAGACTTTCCCCTTGCCGTCTGCTATTGTCACCTGGCCATGGATGAAATAGATGGCGTCCTTTGGGGCGATGAAGATGTCATAGTCGAATTCGTCTGTTTCTTCTTCTGACGGTTTGCCCTCTGAAGACAGACAGTTACAGTTACCATCTGTGTATTGGATACGCAGTTGTTCTTGCCATAACCAGAGCCTTGTGTCTATTGCTGTGTCTACTTATTTCATTACACTGAGAGACAGTTAACATACACTTATAAAGGACGTTCCTTTATAAGGATCTCCTTTCTTCCCACACACTGTTATAAGGTGTCTGGCCGGCCCCCAGCCAGCATGACACACTTCATTCTCTTCTCTTTGGCCCGCCTACAAACACTGCTCTACACACACTCTTGCCCTGCTCCTTTTTAATGGCACATGCACAAAGAGGAAGGAAACATTCTGTTATGGACAGCCAGGCCGCTGTGTGCGCGTGCATGTGTGAGCGTACTTGAGTTTGTTGCATGCAAGTGCACGTTGGTGAGTGTCCCATGCTGTTCCCAGTGCCAAGGCCGTTTCCATGCAGACGTCAGTATGTGTCAGGCTGCCAGCAACAGCCAGAGCTCTATATCACTCATGTATTCTTCTAAAACAGTCAGTTCGGTTGGCAAGTTACTCAGTTGTTAGTATTGCAGCTCACTGTTACAACCCGTGCAACACATACACACTATTTATTTGATTGATATCATACTTCTTCATGGTATCATAATAGGAGAGATGTTCCATATCAGATCCAGCTGAGGTCTAGACCTTAGGGAATGATTGGTACCAAATACTATGCTCTTAGTCTTAGATATATTCAGGACTAATTTATTACAGACCACACATTCTGAAACTAACTGCAACTCTCTGTTTAGATTTGCAGCGATTTCACTATCTGTGGCCGCTGACGTGTATAGGGTTGAATCATAAGCATACATAGACACACAGGCTGTGTTTCAGTGCTGCAAAGAAATACATACTAAAGGTAGCTACAGCTGGCCCAAAACAGAGCAGCACATCTCACACTTTATTGTTCACATAGAGCTAATGTCAACTAAATGCATGTTGACCTTCCTGACTTAAAGTAGAGGAGAGATTGTCTGCATCACTTCTCGTTTTTGTAAGAAATATGAATGTGTTTAAAACTAAAAACAGTCTATTCAATCAACTAACATACAGCTCTGAAACACATTCATATTCCACAAGACATGCAACCAGAAGTCTTTTCACAGTCCCTATAGCCAAAATTAATTCAAAGCTACGCACAGTAATATATAGAGCCATGATAGCATGGATCTCCCTGGAATCACAAATCACTCAAGCAAGCAACAAAAGCAGCAACATTTGCTTTAAAAAACAAGTAAAACATCACAGCACCTCTGACCTAAATAGCTTGTAGCATCTTCCTCCCAAGCACATCTGGTGTTTGGGTTCAAGTTAAAGATATGATGTGCCCTTGGCATTAGTATATCAGGGCCTGCTTCAGAAATCAATTGTAAGAAAGGCCTCAGTAGAGTATATGATACTCTGCGCAGCTCACTGACTAACCCATGTAACAATCTCTCAGGATGTTTAAAGAACATTTGAGCAATGACATTAGGATATCAGGGCCTGCCTTCGAGCAAAGTATTATTGATGTATGGAATGTAAGGCTTCAGTGTATAAAGTGTGTATTCTTATTTTAAATGTAAATATTTTTGTCATTGAGTTGATACCTAAGTATATACTGATATGGGTGCATATGTGTGACTGGTGGATGCTGCTTGGTGTGAATGTGGTGTAGGGAAATGAAGGTGGAAATGTAAGACAAGTTGCTGATGTGGAAACCATTAAGTAGAAACTTTAGAGGAAGGAAACTACACACGATTCAAGTGTGCTTCATTAATGTCTGTTAACTTGCCTAGTTAAGTAAACGTAAAAAATGTACGCTCATCACGGTGGCAGAGGTGAAGGCCTCAGTGGGAGCCAAGGACCTTGGGTAAACTCCCCTCTGATTGTGGTTCATATAATATGAACAGGAGTGTAACAACTATCTGATTCATGGGGACCTTGTTCATTTTATGAGCAGGTCCATACCTCAGCTAGCCCGTCATGGGCGGTAGACTGTAACAAGGCTCAAGATTCAAGGCCTAGTTATTTCATGTTGCTGTTTACCTAATGAAACCCATGGCAGGTGATAACTATATAACAAAAGGCCTACAAATTTAAGAAGTTACATGTTATCCCAGGAAACCCATTGCGGGTGGAAACTGTAAAAAGTCTACTTTATCACTGGATACCCATTACGGGTGGTAACTTTAGAAACAAGGTTGCTTTATTCACTCAGGGGAATTCAGAGAAGTGTTAAGGACAACAATGGAACTAAGTTTAAGATTTATTGTGTTATCCTTGATGATTTTCTTAAATAGTATGTGGAGGCGTCACCGTCTGGATTGCCCTTTTTTTTGTATCAAATAAATTCAATCAATATTCATTTTTGTTTTTGTGTGTGGCACTTGCTTTCAGTAGGTCTATGAATCACATCATAAAGACATACATGTATGAAAGCATGCATGTGACACACACATATGTATGGATATATTTTAATGTTATATTTTGTTTTTTTATTTTATGGAGCCATCCCTTGTATCATTTTTCAAGGCCTCCCAGGTATCTGCATTGAAAGTAATGTACTATACAGTGTCTTCAGAAAGTATTCACACCCCTTAACTTTTTCCACATTGTGTTGTGTTAGAGCCTGAATGGATTACATTTTGAGTTTGTGTCACTGGCCTACACACAATACCCCGTAATGTCAAAGTGGAATTCTGTTTTTAGAAATGTTTCCAAATTAATTCAAAATTAAAAGCTGAAATGTCTTTAGTCAATGTGGATAGAATACGTAGTATATCTGAAGAATACGAAGGATAGAATAGTATATGTACATCAATAGTTGGCGAGGATGGCCTTGACTAGAATACAGTATATACATATTAAATGGGTAAAACAGTATGTAAACATTATTAAAGTGGAACTGACAGCATTTTAGCAAAATTTTATTTTATTAAAATCTGCTCATATACATCCCAGGAAGAATACGACACCTTTGAATTTTTTTTTATTTTTTATTTTTTTAATCTGACAAGCGAGATATGGTCATTTTCACAAATTCATAGAATGTTTGAGAATGACGATATATTCCCACTCTATAACAACAGAGTGGGAAAGCAGCCATACATCTGGACAATTAATAGGCACTGCCAGGGGCATAACTTTCACCGGGGACATGTCCCCCCCAGTTTTATCATTGCACTGTGATACAAAACGCAGCTCTGCTGTGCTTTAGGACCATGCGGACATCCCAGAGCGGTGGGGTAGGTTGTTTTCCAGTTTCACCGGATGGATTTAGGGACCCACAGACACCACAGAGCATGCGGACAGGGTTGACAAGGCTGGCATATAGGACCAATATGGGAGATATGAACAGAGGCAGCTGCTGTCTGTGTTTTCTAAGTCTTGTAAAAGCAAGCAGAGCAGAAACTGGCCACTCTTTAGTTGACTGATCTAGCTGGCAAGGTAACTGCTGCTTGACAGAAATCATTTTGTTTTATTTCCAGTGCTGAGCTAGTAGTGTAACTAACATGTTACAGTAGCTACCACAGCCAGTTTAGCTCTGTCAGGTAGCAGTATCTAACAGCTGTTGTGTGTATGGAAATGTATTCTGGGCTTTGTTTTGTCCCATTTCAACAGAAGTAAATTTGATGACGTACCATTGTAGCATTAGCTAGCAGAGCTAGCCAATAGTTCAATCAATCAATCAATCAATTTTATTTTATATAGCCCTTCGTACATCAGATAATATCTCGAAGTGCTGTACAGAAACCCAGCCTAAAACCCCAAACAGCTAGAATGCAGGTGTAGAAGCACGGTGGCTAGGAAAAACTCCCTAGAAAGGCCAAAACCTAGGAAGAAACCTAGAAAGGAACCAGGCTATGAGGGGTGGCCAGTCCTCTTCTGGCTGTGCCGGGTGGAGATTATAACAGAACTATGCCAAGATGTTCAAAAATGTTCATAAGTGACAAGCATGGTCAAATAATAATCATGAATAATTTTCAGTTGGCTTTTCATAGCTGATCATTAAGAGTTGAAAAACAACAGGTCTGGGACAGGTGGCGGTTCCATAACCGCAGGCAGAACAGCTGAAACTGGAATAGCAGCAAGGCCAGGCGGACTGGGGACAGCAAGGAGTCACCACGGGCGGCAGTAGTTGATAGTTGACTAACGTTAGCTAACTAGCTTTAGCCATTATGTTTGCCTCGATCACACTAGATCTGAATCAAATGATGAAACCAGCAGGCAAAAAATGTAAGACTGATATTGAGACTTCTTTTTATTAGTCAGTATAGCAATGTAACGTTATTAATCTCTCAGTTTCCCAAGCTAATTCCCTACTTTTCACACGGCATAAACAGCTCTACAGGCTTCAGTATCATTGTACACAGTCAGTACACAACACTATGCTCATCATGTCTTAGCACGATAAGATGGTGACAGGTGTCCCTGCAGGGTCAGACAGCCAGGGAAGACCAGTCTTGGGAGCTCAGGTGAATTTTGCAGTATATGATAACAATCAGTGAATGGATACAAAGTTCCATCTTGAGTTGATGGGTAGACTACAGTCTGAGATCTGGGAATAATGGTCATTTCAATTATTTAACCATTATATTATCCATGAATAGAATACATGTATAAATGTACACCAATGTAATTCTTTGTCATGCCTCATCTGAGCTGGATCAGATGGTGACGGGTCTCAGCAGGGTCAAGCAGCCAGGGAAGACCAGTCTGTGACAGAGCTGAGCTGAATTTTTGCAGATATAATGTATTTTCCCTGTGCAGCAAACACTGGTCAAGCGAAAAGCTTCAAAGATTTAAACTATTTTAAGGCAGTCTGAGAAATCTCTAAAGTTGATTTCCAAACTGTACCAAGAATTGATAAAAGGCTTTTCCAGATGACACAAAACTATAAAGTGAGGAAGACCTGGGAGATGCTATTGATGATGATGAATGGATACAGATATATTAGAATGCCCAGTCATGTTCATATCATCTCAAATATAAATGACTGCAGTTTAAGACCATTCATAGAATGTACTATATGCCAGTGAAACTGAATATTATGCAATCAGAAATGTAACTATTCTGTTGGGGGTGTTAAAGACAAAAGGGAACATATTTGCCTTTGTTATGGTCTTGTGAAGGCTGGCTGAATTCTGGCAAAGAGTATGTTCTTTTATCTCAGCATGCCTACAGATTCTCCCTTCCCTGTTTTTGTTTGCTTGGAAATGTTGATACTGGAGTCTGTTATCAGAAGAAACTGTGTAACCTAGCATTTATAGCGCCTAAGAAATGCATTGCCAATAACTGAAAGGTTGTTTAGTAATGTCAAGTTGTGTGTCACTAGATTTGATTTATTACAAGATTAATGGTATACTGTGCAACTTTCATAAGGTCTGGATGCCTTATATGGAATACTGTACGACAAAAGGAGTCTGTATTGAAAACATGCCCACATTAGGGGATAGAACTATTTAGGCAATCCCTAGCTGCTGGGCTGCTCAGTCCTGGCCCTGGGAGTCTGCTGTACTGTTGGTTGACACTCTGGCCTTGGCCTAACACACCTGGAACCAATAATGAATGTTTCACTAAGAACCTAAAGCTCACTGGGGTGTGTTGGGTTGGGGCGCTGCAGGGCCGTCGACCCCTATGGGCAGGACGGGGTAACCAAGCTATATTGTGTGCAAGTAAAAAGAGCTCAAATCAAATGTTATTTGTCACGCGCCAAATACAACAGCTGTAGACCTTACAGTGAAATGCTTACTTACCAACAATGCTTACAGTGAAAAGCCCTTGACAATTATTTGCTATTAACTTTGTTGGTTAAGTAAAAAAATAGATAGGCAGAAAATTTAAAATAAAAGTAACAAATAATTAAACAGCAGCAGTAAAATAATTAGCGAGGCTATATACAGGAGGTACTGGTACAGAGTCAATGTGCGGGGGCACCAGGTTGGTCGAGGTAATTGAGGTTATAAACTCAGGAAAAAAAAGAAACGTCCCTTTTTCAGGACCCTGTCTTTCAAAGATAATTCGTAAAAATCCAAATAACTTCACAGATCTTCATTGTAAAGGGTTTAAACACTGTTTCCCATGCTTGTTCAATGAACCAGAAACAATTAATGAACATGCACCTGTGGAATGGTCATTAAGACACTAACAGCTTACAGACGGTAGGCAATTAAGGTCACAGTCATGAAAACTAAGGACACTAAAGAGGCCTTTGGTTAGTCACGTCTGTGGAACTTGTTCAGTTTGTCTGTTTTTGAATCTTGTTATATTCATACAAATACACTGCTCCAAAAAATAAAGGGAACACTAAAATAACACATCCGAGATCTGAATGAATGAAATATTCTTATTAAATACTTTTTTCTTTACATAGTTGAATGTGCTGACAACAAAATCACACAAAAATTATCAATGGAAATCAAATTTATCAACCCATGGCGGTCTGGATTTGGAGTCACACTCAAAATTAAAGTGGAAAACCACACTACAGGCTGATCCAACTTTGATGTAATGTCCTTAAAACAAGTCAAAATGAGGCTCGGTAGTGTGTGTGGCCTCCACGTGCCTGTATGACCTCCCTACAACGCCTGGGCATGCTCCTGATGAGGTGGCGGATAGTCTCCTGAAGGATCTCCTCCCAGACCTGGACTAAAGCATCCGCCAATTCCTGGACAGTCTGTGGTGCAACGTGGCGTTGGTGGATGGAGCGAGACATGATGTCCCAGATGTGCTCAATTGGATTCAGGTCTGGGGAACGGGCGGGCCAGTCCATAGCATCAATGCCTTCCTCTTGCGGGAACTGCTGACACACTCCAGCCACATGAGGTCTAGCATTGTCTTGCATTAGGAGGAACCCAGGGCCAACCGCACCAGCATATGGTCTCACAAGGGGTCTGAGGATCTCATCTCGGTACCTAATGGCAGTCAGGCTACCTCTGGCGAGCACATGGAGGGCTGTGCGGCCCCACAAAGAAATGCCACCCCACACCATGACTGACCCACCACCAAACCGGTCATGCTGGAGGATGTTGCAGGCAGCAGAACGTTCTCCACGGCGTCTCCAGACTCTGTCACGTCTGTCACATGTGCTCATGTGCTCAGTGTGAACCTGCTTTCATCTGTGAAGAGCACAGGGCGCCAGTGGCGAATTTGCCAATCTTGGTGTTCTCTGGCAAATGCCAAACGTCCTGCACGGTGTTGGGCTGTAAGCACAACCCCCACTTGTGGACGTCAGGCCCTCATACCACCCTCATGGAGTCTGTTTCTGACCGTTTGAGCAGACACATGCACATTTGTGGCCTGCTGGAGGTCATTTTGCAGGGCTCTGGCAGTGCTCCTCCTTGCACAAAGGCGGAGGTAGCGGTCCTGCTGCTGGGTTGTTGCCCTCCTACGGCCTCCTCCACGTCTCCTGATGTACTGGCCTGTCTCCTGGTAGCGCCTGCATGCTCTGGACACTACGCTGACTTGCCACAGCTCGCATTATTGTGCCATCCTGAATGAGCTGCACTACCTGAGCCACTTGTGTGGGTTGAAGACTCCGTCTCATGCTACCACTAGAGTGAAAGCACCGCCAGCATTCAAAAGTGACCAAAACATCAGCCAGGAAGCATAGGAACTGAGAAGTGGTCTGTGGTCACCACCTGCAGAACCACTCCTTTATTGGGGGTGTCTTGCTAATTGCCTATAATTTCCACCTGTTGTCTATTCAATTTGCACAACAGCATGTGATATGTATTGTCAATTAGTGTTGCTTCCTATGTGGACAGTTTGATTTCACAGAAGTGTGATTGACTTGGAGTTACATTGTGTTGTTTAAGTGTTCCCTTTATTTTTTTGAGCAGTGTATTTACACATGTTAAGTTTGCTGAAAATAAACACAGTTGACAGTGAGAGGACGTTTCTTTATGTACATGTAGGTAGAGATAAAGTGACTATGCATAGATTATAAACTGACAGTAGCAGCAGTGTAAAAGAGCAGTCTGGGTATCCCTTTGATTAACTGTTCAGGAGTCTTATGGCTTATGGGTAGAAGCTGTTAAGAAGCCTTTTGGACCTCGACTTGGCGCTCCGGTACCACTTGCCGTGCGGTAGCAGAGAGAACAGTCTATGACTAGGGTGGCTGGAGTCTTTGCCAATTTTTAGGGCCTTCCTCTGACACCGCCTAGTATAAAGGTGCTGGATGGCAGGAAGCTTGGCCCCAGTGATGTACTGGGCCGTACGCACTAGCCTCTGTAGTGCCTTGCAGTCGGAGCCCGAGCAGTTACCATACCAGGCAGTGATGCAACCAATCAGGATCTGGGGACCCATGCCAAATCTTTTCAGTCTCCTGAGGGGGAATAGGCTTTGTCATGCCCTCTTCACGACTGTCTTCGTGTGTTTGGACCATGTTAGTTTGTTGGTGATGTGGACACCAAGGAACTTGAAGCGGTCAACCTGCTCCACTACAGCCCCGTCAATGAGAATAGGGGCGTGCTCGGTCCTCCTTTTCCTGTAGTCCACAATCATTTCCTTTTGTCTTGTTCACGCTATGCAGTCATGAGTGAACAGGAAGTACAGGAGGGGACTGAGCACGCATCCGTGAGGGGCCCCTGTGTTGAGGATCAGCGTGGCAGATATGTTGTTACCTACCCTTACCACCTGGGGGCGGCCCGTCAGGAAGTCTAGGATCCAGTTGCAGAGGGAGGTGTTTAGTCCCAGGGTCCTTAGCTTATTGATAAGCTTTGAGGGCACTATGGTATTGAATGCTGAGCTGTAGTCAATGAATAGCACTCTCACATAGGTGTTCCTTTAGTCCAGGTGAGAAAGGACTGTGTTGAGTGCAATAGAGATTGCATCATCTGTGGATCTGTTGGGGCGGTATGCAAATTGGAGTGGGTCTAGGGTTTCTGGGATAATGGTGTTGATGTGAGCCACGACCAGCCTTTCAAAGCACTTCACGGCTACAGACGTGAGTGCTACGAGTTGGTAGTAATTTAGGCAGGTTACCTTAGTGTTCTTGGGCACAGGGACTATGGTGGTCTGCTTGAAACATGTTGGTATTACAGATTGAAAATGTTAGTGAAGACACCTGCCAGTTGGCAGCGCATGCTCGGAGTACACGTCCTGGTAATCCGTTTGGCCCTGCGGCCTTGTGAATGTTGACCTGTTGAAAGGTCTTACTCACATCGGCTACGGAAAGCGTGATCACAGTCGTCCGGAACAGCTGGTGCTCTCATGCATGTTTCAGTGTTACTTGCCTCGAAGGGAGCATAGAAGTCATTTAGCTCGTCTGGTAGGTTTGTGTCTAGGCAGCTTGTGGCTTTGCTTCCCTTTGTAGTCTGTAATAGTTTGTAAGCCCTGCAACATCCGACGAGCATCGGAGCTGGTGTAGTACAATTCAATCTTAGTCCTGTATTGACGCTTTGCCTGTTTGATGGTTTGTCGGAGGGCATAGCGGGATTTCTTATAAGCTTCCGGGTTATAGGAGTCCCCCTCTTTGAAAGATCTACCCTTTAGCTCAATGCAGATGTTGGCTGTAATCCATGGTCTTAATAAAGACAACCAAAAGTATGTGTACTTTATTTGTAAGAGTTGTTCATTTGTTAGGCTATTGGTTAAATTGCAACACAATATCAATCACTTAAACGTCTTATCAATCACTTAAACATATCTTACCTAGCTTGATGACTGGGTAATTTTGTGTACTTTGTTGTTCTAAATAGAGACGGCTAGAAGGGCCATATTAGATTGTGTAGAAATGCAGGAAATTAGCTTTAGATGCCCCCCAAAATGGGAGGACCCCCAGACCCCTCACCAAGTTATGTCCCTCCCACGCAAAGCGATGAACATTTATTGCTAGCTAACCAAATGACACCTGCAGCATCTCTAGCTGTAGCCAATGAAAAACAATATGAGGGGAAAAGTTTGGTCACTCACCCACTGCTCCAATGACATGACTAGCTAGGTAATGTTAGGCTCCGTGTTTTTAGCTTGCTAAATAAATAGTTAGTTACATAAATGGATATGCTAGCCCAGGGGTGTCAAACTCAATCAGTACACAGGCCATATAGAAAAAAACTACGGATTCGCGGACGAGACATAGCCTATTTGTTTTACAAAAAACATGCAACTGAGACCCAAACTGGCCATTGTTTTATAAAACAATATTGCCCTTTATAATGTTAACTTATGCACATAGGATGCTATATATAGCATTTTAACATATTAACCCTCTGTTATGTTGCGGGTCAATTTGACCCATTTCCACTTTTGAGTTGTCTAAAATACTGGTTAACCTATCTTTTTATCCATGAAATTAAAATACTTTTCCTCATTTAGGGTCATGAACCTAACTTCAAAATGTGGACACACTGATGTGTTGTGGAATGTCTGTGCAGATGTTGTATACAAACATGATGTTGTGGGTCATTTTGACCCGGAAGCTTTCATGTGTATAGATATTCGCACAAGTCCAAAATAAACAAGTGTCTTTGATGTATTTTGTTTTGACTGGTTCTGGTTGCACTTTTATAATGATGTTTGGGTGTAAATGACTTTCCCAAGTTTCTCCTTCTCAGTGCAAGAGCAACAGATCTCTGACACAGACAGTCAAAAATGAGCTCCAAAAGATTTTCAGTCAATGAAGCCTCATCACAAATTCTGGACTGACAGTGAAATAGAAGAAGAGGTTTCAGAGATAGAGGACAATGCTGTTGAGAATACAGATTGTGAACGATTTGCTCTGCTTCGCTTGCTAAGACAGTAAAACCAGCGCCACTTGTGTAGAATGCAATAAATTAATCTGCAGAAAACACACAGGTACATTGTATTCAACATGTGGAGAGAAAGACTGAAGGGATAATTTTGACCAATAGGGTCAAATCCCACCTAAGTGTTACTGTGAAATACAACAACAAAAATCCCTACTTGGAGAAACAGAAAATGCTTGTTTGTGAGAAAGGAAATTTGCTTAACAAATAGTTCTTAAATATAGAGTTTTTGAAATCAAATGTTTTTGCATTTCTTCTTTCTGAAAGGTCTGACAACAAAATAAAGTTTTGGCTGTTTTGACTTGATTCTTTGACTGTCTTGCGTGTTTAAACTGTGCGGGTCAATCTCACCCATACCACAATGGATGTTATGCTTGCAGATGTGCATAATATGCTGCAACCTTAACAAAAAAGTATTTAATAACTCAAAATAACACAAACTTAGCTATAGGTTGTTGTTGTAACATTTAAACTTAAAACATGTTTTTCTTTTTTTTTGCACCACATGCATCACCGGTGTGGTTGAACGCAGCATTGCTGTATGGTGCACTCAAAATGTATTGTAGTTGAGTAGCCAAGTTGAATTCACCGATGCGAACACATAAGGCTTCATAAAGTAGATGACTCAACTGTTGACTCATTTAGACTTGCTGGTGTGTCCAATTAGCCACGCTATGACTGACTTGTGATTGTTGCTAGTTTGACTGCATTGACATTCTCAGCCTTCGTTATTGTCGTCCGTTTTTGTTCAAAATATTGACTCATTGAAACTGAAATGGTGCATCCCGAGAGGTTGGGGGAAGGAAACAATGTACCAGGCCATCTGATTCACAATCTGATAACAATATTGTTTGGACTACCAAGAAATGTATTGTCGAATTATATTAACCCTTCAGACCGACCACAATGGAATTCTAGAATGCTGCTGTAGATTACTGAACATTTTCAAGAGAAAGCTCATTTTCCTCACACATTTAAACAAAACAAAAAAAGACATAGCTCAAAAACAAAACGAATGACAATTACAAATGAACTTAGTTTTAAAGAGCACAACCTCTTATTTAATATGACACCACATTCATGTCAATAGGAATAACACTCATTTTGTCTTCTATTGTGTAAAGACACTCACAATCAAAAACATATTAACACTCAACACAACAAAAAACTCTGGAGTACTTAAATTGTAGTTATTTGACTAAATTACTCACTCAATATGTACCAAGTATAATATACTTCTAAATATTGTTTACATATAAATAATTATCCAAAATGTGACCAGAGGACAACATTCAGAAAGTGTTATAAAATCACACGAAGTAGACTATTTGATTGTTACAGAAGTAAGAAAAAACTATTCAGACTATTTCAAAATGTAGGTAACCTCTCTCAATAAGATTGAGTACAGACCAGGCCTGAAACTAAATGTAGAAATAGTAGCCTACTTTGACAACAATTCAGTAAATGCAACAAGTATTAGATGTTCAGATAAAGAAAGACGATATAAAACACAACTGTTCAGAGACAATAAAATATTTTTAGGACAAATTCATATTTCACACTAGAGGTCGACCGATTAATCGGAATGGACGATTAATTAGGGCCGATTTCAAGTTTTCATAACAATCGGTAATCGCCATTTTTGGACACCGATCATGGCCGATTACATTGCACTCCACGAGGAGACTGCGTTGCAGGCTGACTACCTGTTATGTGAGTGCAGCAAGGAGCCAAGGTAAGGTGCTAGCTAGCATTAAACATATCTTATAAAATCTTATCAATCTTAACATAATCACTATTTAACTACACATGGTTGATGATATTACTAGTTTATCTAGCGTGTCCTGCGTTGCATATAATCGTTGCGGTGCCTGTTAATTTATCATTGAATCACAGCCTAATTCGCCAAACGGGTGATTTAACAAGTGTATTCGCGAAAAGAGCACTGCCGTTGCACCAATGTGTATCTAACCATAAACATCAACGCCTTTCTTAAAATCAATACACAAGTATATATTTTTAAACCTGCATATTTAGTTAATATTGCCTGCTAACATGAATTTCTTTCAACTTGGGAAATTGTGTCACTTCTCTTGCGTTCTGTGCAACAGAGTCAGGGTATATGCAGCAGTTTGGGCCGCCTGGCTCGTTGTGAACTGTGTGAAGACCAACTTCGCCAAACGGGGGATGACTTAACAAAAGCGCATTTGCGAAAAAAGCACAATCGTTTCACGAATGTACCTAACCATAAACATCAATGCCTTTCTTAAAATCAATACACAGAGGTATACTTTTTTAAACCTGCATGTTTATTTAAAAGAAATCCAGGTTAGCAGGTAATATTAAACCCAGGAAATTGTGTCACATCTCTTGCGTTCATTGCACGCAGAGTCAGGGTATATGCAACAGTTTGGGCAGCCTGGCTCGTTACGAACTAATTTGCCAGAATTTTACGTAATTATGACATAACATTGAAGGTTGTGCAATGTAACAGGAATATTTAGACTTATGGATGCGTTTTTTTCACTGAAAGAATAAACGTTTTGTTTTCGAAATTAGTTTCCGGATTTAGCCATATTAATGACCTAAGGCTCGTATTTCTGTGTGTTATTATGTTATAATTAAGTCTATGATTTGATATTTGATAGAGCAGTCTGACTGAGCGGTGGTAGGCAGCAGCAGGATCATAAGCATTCATTCAAACAGCACTTTCGTGCATTTGCCAGCAGCTCTTCCCTGTGCTTCAAGCATTGAGCTGTTTATGACTTCCAAGCCTATAAACTCCCAAGATTAGGCTGGTGTAACCGATATGAAATGGCTAGCTGGTTAGCGGGGTGCGCGCCAATAGCGTTTCAATCGGTGACATAACTCGCTCTGAGACCTTGAAGTAGTTGTTCCCCTTGCTCTGCAAGGGCCGTGGCTTGTGTGGAGCGATGGGTAACGATGCTTCGAGGGTGGCTGTTGTCGATGTGTTCCTGGTTCGAGCCCAGGTAGGGACGGAAGCTATACTGTTACACTGGCAATACTAAAGTGCCTATAAGAACATCCAATAATCAAAGGTATATGAAATACAAGTGGTATAGAGAGAAATATTCCTATAATAACTACAACCTAAAACTTCTTACCTGGGAATATTGAAGACTCATGTTAAAAGGAACCACCAGCTTTCATATGTTCTCATGTTCTGAGCAAGGAACTTAAATGTTAGCTTTTTTACATGGCATATATTGCACTTTTACTTTCTTCTCCAACACTTTGTTTTTGCATTATTTAAACCAAATTGAACATGTTTCATTATTTATTTGAGGCTAAATTGATTTTATTGATGTATTATATTAAGTTAAAATAAAAGTATTCATTCAGTATTGTTGTAATTGTCATTATTACAAATAGATTTAAAAAAAAAAAAAAATCCAATTAATCGGTATCGGCTTTTTTTGGTCCTCCAATAATCGGTATCGGCGTTGAAAAATCAGAATCGGTCGACCTCTATTTCACACTGTCACTTTAGTATTTGCATTTAGCATACAACATGTCGTGGAACTTCTGGAAGTTGCCCTATCCTGCAATGTGGCACAGAACACGTAGAGCACCCAAAGGAGGTTTCTACACATCTCCCACTCTTTGCCATGTGTCCACTCCAGATGCACACCACCCACCCTCTCTTGCGTCCTTCAAACGTCACCTTATTTCAAATGAGTTACAACTTGGTCCACACACCCTGGTGCCACACTCTTGGCTCCCCTCTTCCCCCACACAATGTGTGCATTTATGATGACAATGTTGAGCATCCCCCAAAACACATACTTCCACAATTTTCTGCCTGTGCGTCCCACATTGTAATAGTTCCTCAGTTGGTCAAGATGGTCAACCCCGCCCATTTTCTTCTTGTAATCCATTACAAGCTCTGGAACATATATTAGTTCCGACCACTTTTAAAAACAACTCCAAAACCCCTGCATCTGTCACTTTCAGGCCCAGGCTGTGTTGTACAAGGGTTAATGGTGAGAGTTTGGAGTTTCCACTCTATGGAAATGTACGCGCCCCTCTTGGGTGATCTCTCCCTCTTCCCTTCCCTCTTCCTCTGCTTCAGCCTCTCCCTCTGTTTCCTCCTCTTCTCTCCACTCCTCTTCCTCTTTCCCCTCCACTCCTTCCCTCTCCTCTTCCTCCACATCTCTATCCCTCCAGTCATCTCTAACTCCTCTTCCTCCTTGCCTTTTGCTGCTGACATACACTTATTATTCTAACAGCTTTTTTGTTAGTAGAGTATTTAATTGTCTTAAAATACAGTTACATTTATTTTTGTAAGATAGAAAATGTGGTGTTTTGTTTGTAAATGTAAATTTGTGAATATGAAATTTGGGCAAAAGAATAATGAAATTAATTACATAAAAATGTTTCAACTTATTTCTATCATAGGTAAAGAATCCAAGCAGTACATCTCTCCACAATAGTGTAAAATCTTCATAAATGTGTTAAATTATAAATCTACTGATGTCCTACCACCGTTTTCTTACATGAATACAATGCCAAAAAAGATGCAACACTGTTTCTGGCTGGTCATTTCAAAAGGAGCAATTTGAGTTGATGTTTTCCTTAAACGTCTTCATATAGTGGTTGGCAGGATAATATTTATGAATAATTTTAAAGGAAACTTCATTTTGTTAACAAGTAGGTATGTGTGTGGCAACATCCAAACTTTTTCCCAACAGATATTATCAATAAATCCATTCCAATAAGGCATGTCATAAGGTATAATAGATCCAACATCCTGCTGAAACAAGGTTCTTATCACTCTGTTGTTGAATGGACCAAAAGAGAACAAATATTTCCTACTGATGAGTCAACAGGGTCAACGGAAGGTAGGCTCTGAGGGTCAGGTCTTGACACGTCCCTGAATAATAAAGCAAAACCTGAGGGAATGGCATCTAAAACAATTGCAAAATCTTTAGGTGTTACAGGGACCTTGTAAAGTGAGAATAATTCCTTATAACTGAGTAAAAGACCCTCTTCATTTACCAGTTGGCTCACCAATAGGATATTATTTTGGAACCAATATTCTAAAAACAAAATCTGTATTTTTATACAATATATCCCGATTATTCCATATATAATATCTGTGCGGAGAAAAATTATGCTTAAAAATTAAGGACCATGACAAGAAAACCTGCCGATGAAAAGCAGAAAGTTTCACTGGAACTTTGTCAATATTATAATTGCAAACCAACATGAAGTTAAGGCCACCAAAAGTAGAGAAGACATGATGAGGAATAAAATTCCACATAGAAGTGGGTCTTCTTAGGAATTGTTTTATCCAATTGATCTTAAAAGTATTATTTAAGGTAGTAAAGTCCAGAAAATTCAGCCCACCATTCTCATAAATGTTCATTACAACAGTTTTCCTAATGTAATGGGTTCGGTTTCTCCACAGAAAGTTGAAAAGCATCTGGTCTATCTCCTTGCTTATTTTACTGTCAAGATATAAAGATAGAGCGCCATATGTTAGTCTAGAGATACCTTCAGCCTTGGTTATTAGGACTCTTCCTTTTAAAGATAGCCCTGACTCTCCACATCACGTCTGTCATGACGTTGGCCTTTGGGTAAGGTTTATGACCCCCCCATAAATACCTTTCTCCCTTCCCTCTCTCTTGACTCTACAGAGGGACTCTTGAATAGCCTTTGTTAAACAGAGATTATGGGAATATCAGAAGGTGGGGGGAAATGAACCATATTTTAGGAATCCAACCAGTTGAACATATGCGTTGGTACTTAATGAATATGATGTCAGTTCGGTTGTCATCTGAGACATTCTCATCAATGATAGGATGACATAAACGGTACAGTGGAAAGTCTACACATTATAGTTATCAGATTCACATGGAATTGTTGTGCAATTCAAATGTTTAAATATAAACATACACTGCTCAAAAAAATAAAGGGAACACTTAAACAACACAATGTAACTCCAAGTCAATCACACTTCTGTGAAATCAAACTGTCCACTTAGGAAGCAACACTGATTGACAATAAATATCACATGCTGTTGTGCAAGTGGAATAGACAACAGGTGGAAATTATAGGCAATTAGCAAGACACCCCCAATAAAGGAGTGGTTCTGCAGGTGGTGACCACAGACCACTTCTCAGTTCCTATGCTTCCTGGCTGATGTTTTGGTCACTTTTGAATGCTGGCGGTGCTTTCACTCTAGTGGTAGCATGAGACGGAGTCTACAACCCACACAAGTGGCTCAGGTAGTGCAGCTCATCCAGGATGGCACATCAATGCAAGCTGTGGCAAGAAGGTTTGTTGTGTCTGTCAGCGTAGTGTCCAGAGCATGGAGGCGCTACCAGGAGACAGGCCAGTACATCAGGAGACGTGGAGAAGGCCGTAGGAGGGCAACAACCCAGCAGCAGGACTGCTACCTCCGCCTTTGTGCAAGGAGGAGCACTGCCAGAGCCCTGCAAAATGACCTCCAGCAGGGCACAAATGTGCATGTGTCTGCTCAAACGGTCAGAAACAGACTCCATGAGGGTGGTATGAGGGCCCGACGTCCACAGGTGGGGGTTGTGCTTACAGCCCAACACCGTGCAGGAAGTTTGGCATTTGCCAGAGAACACCAAGATTGGCAAATTCACCACTGGCGCCCTGTGCTCTTCACAGATGAAAGCAGGTTCACACTGAGCACATGTGACAGACGTGACAGTCTGGAGACGCCGTGGAGAACGTTCTGCTGCCTGCAACATCCTCCAGCATGACCGGTTTGGCGGTGGGTCAGTCATGGTGTGGGGTGGCATTTCTTTGTGGGGCCGCACAGCCCTCAATGGGCTCGCCAGAGGTAGCCTGACTGCCATTAGGTACCGAGATGAGATCATCAGACCTCTTGTGAGACCATATGCTGGTGCGGTTGGCCCTGGGTTCCTCCTAATGCAAGACAATGCTAGACCTCATGTGGCTGGAGTGTGTCAGCAGTTCCCGCAAGAGGAAGGCATTGATGCTATGGACTGTTGATGCTATGGACCGTTCCCCAGACCTGAATCCAATTTAGCACATCTGGGACATCATGTCTCGCTCCATCCACCAACGCCACGTTGCACCACAGACTGTCCAGGAGTTGGCGGATGCTTTAGTCCAGGTCTGGGAGGAGATCCCTCAGGAGACCATCCGCCATCTCATCAGGAGCATGCCCGGGCGTTGTAGGGAGGTCATACAGGCACGTGGAGGCCACACACACTACTGAGCCTCATTTGAACTTGTTTTAAGGACATTACATCAAAGTTGGATCAGCCTGTAGTGTGGTTTTCCACTTTAATTTTGAGTGTGACTCCAAATCCAGACCTCCATGGGTTGATAAATTTGATTTCCTTTGATCATTTTTGTGTGATTTTGTTGTCAGCACATTCAACTATGTAAAGAAAAAAGTATTTAATAAGAATATTTCATTCATTCAGATCTAGGATGTGTTATTTTAGTGTTCCCTTTATTTTTTTGAGCAGTGTATATATTGGTGAAAAGATTAAATGTAATTTTAGCTTCCAAATGAAAGATTTGGGTTTTCATAAGGTTAGGGCTCTGCTCAATCAGTGGCCCGCCCCTGTGAAGAGACATGGGTTTTAAAACTATGAAAACACACCCTTCTCCCTCCACGAAAATGTAACCTTCTGTTCCGGGTACATTAGTATGACGATCCAATGTCAGAAGGGTTCAGATAATAACTACAGAACGAAGCCAACCTCATCGTGAGCTTTGGTTGCGAATGGTATGAACTTTGAACTCCTATTCACTACAGAAGTGGTAACTCCTAGCCGTTGAGTTAGCAACAACAGCTGTAAACGTGGGCTAGGAAAGGACAGACAGAGTATCCCGTATACCACACAACGACGTTACTACAACGTATCCAATTTACCACCAGAAACATTCTTCAAAGGACAAAGGACTCTGTTGGGCAACACGGCCTTCCATCTACCACCAACCTACCGAAGCGCAGCTCTGAGTAAATATTTATTGCATTTTCCTTTTCCAAATGGGCGGTAATTTAGAATGCATAAGATTCTGTATTTACGATAGAGTAGTTGACTACGGCCCGATAGAGACATCGCTTCTCCCTTTGTTCTTCAGTCCTTCCGCTCTTTCACTCAAACCCAGCCCCTTTCCTTTGCGTAACCAGCTGTCATATCTGTTCTGTCCGCTAGGGACGTTTTCCTTTATGACGTAATTTGTAATCAAGGTATGATTCATTCTGTGTATATGTAATTCTGTGTGATTAGTTAGGTATTTAGTAAATAAATAATTAAACCCAATGTCGTATTGCTGATTCAACTTGTTAGCCAGGGTTCGTGAAGATAACCAAGAATGTACAACTTTCAGATGAGACTGAAATAAGGTGACGATTAATATTGACTGCTATTGATGTAAAATATTACTAGGTCTTTAAGAGTTTATTCGGAAGATAACTGCTCTATAAATATTATTTTGTGGTGCCCCAACTTTCTAGTTAATACAATTTACATGATTAGCTCAATCAGGTCATATTAATTACAGAAAAAGGATTTTATAGAATAGCATGTCATATCACTTAATCCGGCATAGCCAGAGGCACGACAGTTCCTTTGCTTTCACTGACGTAGAGGGACAGAGGGAGAAGAGCAACACATAGGATACAATTGTGGTCAGGAAAATAATCTCTCATACACAGAGGGACACGGTGTGTGAGACTTGCTCTCTCGCTTTCTTTTTCTCAACAATAAAACAAAACTTTTCCTAATAAATTGTGTGGTAAAGTTACACGCCTCCCATTCCACACACAAGCTCTCTCTCCTCCAATCAAATATTGCTTTCTTGCATGACAGGCTGAACTACAGAGTTCGCCAATGTTAGCTGATTAGTTACGAAGCTGGGACAGTTTCCAAATGAATTGCATCCGTAGAAACAGGAAAAAACTAGCAATTTGTTTCCAGGCTATGTAAACACAAATGATTCAAGCCTTCATGTCGGTGGCTAGTTAGCTGGATATCTGTATTGCTAGCTAGTGAAAGTGACAGCAGAGGTTGACACTTCGTGAGCGCAGCCCAAATTTACCGCTACACACATTTTCTTGCCTGACAGACTAACGTTAATTAACTAGCTAGCTATAGCAAGCAGCTTGAGCCGTTTCCATATGAATTACATCGGTAGAAACAAAACAACCAACTAGTTAGCTGACTATATACACAACTAAACACTGCAACTATTTCCATAAAACAGAGAGCAATTATTCGAGCTCCACCGCTGATGTGCTCGCCTGTACCAACCACGTTATGACATTACAGGATTTGCTAATCCGAGAGCTAGTCCCCAAATTTCACAGCATCAAACATCAACAACACCAAACATTTATCTGCTTTTTACTTATTTCACTCACCTCGACATCATCGCTTTTTAAAGTGCAAGGACGTTTCCGAATCTATATCACCAACCAACGTAGATACAACCTCTTTCACAGTAAAAAGCCTTTTTTGCGTTGGCGCCGTCATTTTGAGTAATGAAGAAAAAAACAATTGAAAAGTAAAATGACAGCAAACCCTGTTTCCGGTTGATGACAACAGCCACGCGGATACGGCAAGCAAGTTCATTTTGCGATATTGACAGATATTATTGTTAGAAAAACAAGGCAGTTCGCGACCGCTATTGTAATTTAAAGAAATGCCGTCCATGGCTGCTACGGGTTCTAAAGAGTTATTAATCATGCATTAAACTGCATCCATCTATTCTGCCAACAATGCCTTACTTTACAGCATGGATTTTTTTGTCAAATATAACCTATTTTTCAAACCTCTTTTAAAGTTGGGTTTGAAGCGTAAACTGGGAATTTGACATAAGTTATAGTGTACCGACCCTGGGTTTAAAAGCGCGGAAATCGACTCTGCCGCACGAGCATGCTTTTGCGGCACAGTCCATAGAGCGCCGGACCTTGGGCTAGAAGGTCGAGGGTTCGAGACCTGCGCCCTGCTGTTTCATTACATTGGTGTCAGGGTCGTTACAATATTATGATTCTCTGTTTGTTTCATATCTGCAAAGTAGTTAAAACGCTGTCACTTCCACTTTAAAGTGACCAATGTTCCATGTCTATGTAAACTCAGCAAAAAAAAAACGTCCTCTCACTGTCAACTGTGTTTATTTTCAGCAAATTTAACATTTAACATGTGTAAATATTTGTATGAACATAACAAGATTCAACAACTGAGACATAAACTGAACAAGTTCCACAGACATGTGACTAACATAAATGGATTTGCCAGTTCTTGCTGTGAGATGTTACCCCACTCTTCCACCAAAGCACCTGCTAGTTCCCGGACATTCCTGGGGGGAATGGCCCTAGTGTAACCGATGTGAAATGGCTAGCTAGTTAGCGAGGTGCGCGCTAATAGCGTTTCAATCGGTGACATCACTTGCTCTGAGACCTTGAGTAGTTGTTCCCCTTGCTCTGCAAGGGCCATGGTTTTTGTGGAGCGATGGGTAGCGATGCTTCGAGGGTGCCTGTTGTCGATGTGTGCAGAGGGTCCCTGGTTTGAGCCCAGGTACTGGCGAGGAGAGGGACGGAAGCTATACTGTTACATTGATGCTGTTGACCCGGATCACTGGCTGCTGCTGAAAAGGGGGGTGAGTGTAACCGATGTGAAATGGCTAGCTAGTTAGCGAGGTGCGCGCTAATAGCGTTTCGATCGGTGACGTCACTCTCTCTGAGACCTTGAGTAGTTGTTCCCCTTGCTCTGCAAGGGCCATGGCTTTTGTGGAGCGATGAGTAACGATGCTTCGTGGGAGGCAGTTGTTGATGTGTGCAGAGCCCAAGTATGGGCGAGGTAGAGGGACGGAAGCTATACTGTTACATTAGCCCTCACCCTCTGCTCCAACAGGTCCCAGACATGCTCAATGGGATTGAGATCCGTGCTCTTTGCTGGCCATGGCAGAACACTGACATTCCTGTCTTGCAGGAAATTGTGTACTATGCATGTTTTATGATTTGTGTGGATCCCAGAAAGAGTAGCTGGTGCTTTAGCAGTGGCTAATGGGGATCCTAATAAAAAGCTAAATACTGCCATTCAGAACACACATTTTAATGAACACAAATGCATTACACACACACACACAGGCTTAATTCAATGAGAGGGGAGAGTGTGGGAATTACTCTGCAGTTTCATTGTCTGTCTATCTGTCTTTGTAGCAAGGGGGGTTGGCTACACTACAGTTTTCAGTGTTAGCAATATGATGATAGAAAGCTTTTCACTGCTTCCATGATATTGCTTGCACCTATCCAGTTCCTTCACATCTGCAAAGGTGTAAGGCCTTAGGGAAGGAGCACGGGGTTGTATCTGGACTGGGCCCAGTTTTTCAAACCCTTTATTAGAGTGTACTGGGAGACATGGTTGGGGAACATTCAATTGAAAGCAGTTAATTCAGGAAGTAAACTCAAATTCCAATTCAATTATAGCAAAAAAGTCATATTTTTTCAATTTCTCAATATACTGAAAATTTATTTTCTATTTAAATCACTTCCTGAATTGGTAGCTAAAGTTCAAATTGACCCCAACCCTGTTGGAGACTTGACTTCAACCGGACCTGGAGCTCTCATCACATTTTCCACCATGAGAACACTCTTCCTGACTCAAATGGAAAATGGAAAACAACAAAACAAGAACGGTTTGCTGGTTTGGAAATTCCGTCATTCTGTCTGCAACAGTCTTGATAACCTGCAGACAAAGAAGAGGAGAGGAAAACCTGGAAAAACACCCACTTAACGCTATTAATAGAACCAAAGGTGTGTAAAATCACATCTGCAAACCTGCTTCATTTGAAAATGTAAGACAGGTTCATGCTGGTGTTCCATTTTGCCTTCAGGCAACAAAACACAAAATATACAGATTCCTATGTGTGTTACATTTGACAAGGGTCCTTGTCCCCAGAGTCAGCTACTGACCCAATCATAAGAGATGATTAACGTGTAGGGCCAAGAGTTTTTCTGACCATGTGACCTGTCCAAATAAGGTGGAACGTTTGTGTGCCGTTACATAAACTGATCCCATGTAGAACTAAAGAGGATGACAGCTATGATGATGATCAGTAATACAGATTTTACTAGGTTTTCCTGGGAATACTGTAACGGTCCTGACCTGTTTTATGTTGTTTTTGTATGTGTTTAGGTCAGGGCATGTGTTTTGGGTGGGCAGTCTATGTTATCTGTTTCTATGTTGGTTTTGGTTGCCTGGTATGGCTCTTAATTAGAGGCAGGTGTTTTGCGTTCTCCTCTAATTAAGAGTCATATTTAGGTAGGGTGTTCTCACTGTTTGTTTGTGGGTGATTGTCTCCTGTCTGTGTCGATGTTACACCATACGGGATTGTTTCGGTTTGTTCGTGCGTTTTTGTAGTAAGTACTAGTTCGTTCGTTCTGCGTGTGTTATGTCAGTTCGTCGTACTAAGTCTGTCTATTTTTCGTTTTGTTATTTTGTTAGTTTATTCAAGTATAGTTTGTTTCGTTTTGTCTTATAAATAAAATTCATCATGTATTCACAACCCGCTGCGCCTTGGCTCGATCACTACACCTCCTCTTCTTATGAAGAGAGAGAGGAACGCCGTTACAAATACCATAATTTTCCTGGAAATAGCAAATATTGGAACCATGGTTTTCCTGGAAATAGCAAATATTGGAACCTCACAGATCCCACAAATGTCTAATGTTTCAACTCAATGATTAATAGCACGTTAAAAATTAAAGGGGCACACTCATTTACCACTTAGTGTAAATATAGATTTTGACTCCATATCAAATTGAATGTGTGAATTATTGACTGCTGTGAGATGACCAGTATTGTGCTTCTGCCAAAAGCACAAAAGACATGACTGTCCGGCCAACTGAGTCACATGCTTTGTTTACATGGAAGCCTACTGACCACGCCTTCATTGGATTCGATTATATAATATATACAGTACAGTGCCTAGTGAAATTCTACACACACCTTGCAGTCTTCACATTTTGCTGTCTTCAAATTAAATTTGAAAAATGGGATTAAATTATACTTTTTTTCCTATCGATGTGCACAACAGACTCCACATTTCCAAAATTATAGAACATTTTCCAAATTCATGAGAAATACTGCACACACACATGCATGCACACGCACAGGGTTACTATACAGTGTTCTAATGTACTTTGCACTTTTGTACAGTGATTCCCTGGCAGAGAGAAACAGTGTGTGCAGTACACTCCTTTTTTCCTATCTAAGAATGAAGCGCTTGCATTATCTACATCGGTCACAAGTGTTGTTGTGGCAGCATCGTGTTATGGGTATGATTGTCACCAGAAGGGACTGGGGAGTTAGTCTGTATCAACATACATATAAAAGTAGCAAAGCTCATGTAAAAAGTTTAAGGAAAACACACCCTTAGTAGGACAGCATTGTAAATAAGAATTTGTAATTAACTGACTTGCCTAGTTAAATAAAGGTAAACAATTGTCTTCTGAAACCCTAACCCTGGGATAGATTTTTATTTTTAGCGGGACAATTACCGAAGAAGTGCTGTGTTCCTGAGTGGTCCAGCCTCAGTCCTGACTTCAATTTGTTTAAAAATCAGTGACAAGGTTTGAATATTACTGTCTGTCAATGACTCCTTACCAAATTTACTTGAGCAATTTTGACAAAAACAATGGATAAATGTTGCCCTAAGAGTTGTGCAAAGTTGATAGAATCTTATTCAAATTGATTACCAGCTATAATGGCTGCCAAAGGCGCTTCCATCAAGTTTAAACTCTGGGGAATAAAAACAATTTTAGTCGTTTTTGTTAATTAGTATAAAATGTTACTTAGAAAATGTGGAGTAGGTTGTGTAGATCGCTAGGGGATTCCCCCCTTTCAGATTTTATTTTATGACAGAAAAATGTGAACACTTGCCCATTCACCCTCTGAGTGGCACACATACACAATCCATGTCTCAATTGTTTCATTAAAGTGGATTTAACAAGTGACATCAATAAGGGATCATAGTTTTCACCTGGATTCACCTGGTCAGTCTATGTCTTGGAAAGAGCAGGTGTTCTTAATGTTTTGTATACTCAGTGTATGACCATAGGGTGAGATGACAGGAGAGGTTGAGTCAGAATTCAGGATCAGAGGGATCACACGGAGGAGCTGTGAGGTGGTAGATAAACATTGACTTGACTAGAGTTGGGGACATGAGTGGGCTCTGTGAATACCACAATCCATGTTTGATTTTGCCTGGGAAACTGTTATCAGTCATGGTAGGCATTAATTGCTTGCCTAGAGGTTAGAGAGGTAGGCTATGGAATGCCGTTTCAAAAAAGATACACGTCAAATAACAATATTTAACGTGTCAAATACGCTTGTTGACCAATCAGGACCTGAATATGACTGCACGTCACAAAATAATTTAACACGTTCATTTTTTTAACGTAGTTATTACACATTGATTACACTATCATCCGTATTTCATATGTCACAACGATTCATCATATGTATGCTATGATGCTGGTAAAGTTGTCTCGCGCACCTGCCCTTCCCCAAGCTTCGGACAGTGCTGGTCATAAAAAAGCAAGTTAGCTGATGGAGGCAAACAATGTTCTTCCCCAAAAACACAGCAAAACGACATAATATGTTTCATTAGCTATATAGCTAGGTGTCATCTAAAATAACCCCAATTTGTAAAACGGTTCTTTGCGGTTAGCCTTCAAAATAAAAGTATGTCATTGACAGTGATGCAAAAAGGTGATTTCCCACAGTCAAAGTCCCGCAATATGAGCTACGACGCATATATTTCCGTAAACTCTTCACAGTTGTGTTCTCTGGGTGTCATCGAATAGACTGATACCCCCATTTCATTGCTCCACATTCCAACACTCCAACCATGTTTAACATTATCAAGTCTAAATATGGCATGATTTCACCAATTGTAACCTTCTGCATCACTTTCAAAGAGGGACTTTATTTTAAAGACGAATCGCAAATTCCACTATTGTGGCTAATCTTTATTGTGGCTAGCTTCACAACACATAACCCGGTCCGGTCAAACCATAGTACTGTATAATAGTCAGATTAAGCTAGTTGGATGCTTATAACGTTAGTTTTGGGCAGCAGGGTTAAGTAGAAGGCAAGCTAGTTTTTTCAATAGCAGAACAAGTGTCTACCTAGCTAATACTTACTCACATGGATTCCTAAACCATTGCTAAGAATATTGAAAATGACTCCAGTTTCTACTGTTCATTGTTTTCAGGCTGGTTGCATTGGTGCTAGCTAGGTACCAAGCTAAAGCTAGCTAATTACCCTAGAAGTTGCTGAAACAGACGTTTTCACATTCGGCCTAACAAATAATGCCTTATTACCAACGCGGTATTGTACAGCTTTGACAGTGATCGAAATGGTGGCACTTGGCTTGCACTTGCAAATTCAGCACACACAACATTCTATAATATGATTGTGATATTTGACGTGTCAAATTAAAAGCTTATTTGACGTGTATCTTTTCTGACACGCAAAGACCCAAACGGCGTCCCATAGCAGGCCAGCAACCCTTCGAATCTCAGGTTCAGAATGAAAAATTTGTCAGAATGTATTTTATCCCAGGTGCCACCTACTTCCATTGTGCCATAAAAATGTTGCAACTACAGTGCTCCAGGCTGATGATGTGCTGCTCCTAGCCTATTGTGTGTGTATACACTGTAGAACAGTTCCCATCCTTTTTCAGTTACTGTACCACCAACTGAATTTTGCTTTGCCCGGAGTACCCCTGATGTACCCCCCATGTGCATTTTACCAGTAGGCCTATGGTCTCATGAGTCTTCTCAAGTACCCTCTGTGGATAGGCCAAGTACCCACAGGGGTCCTAGTACCCATGGTTAGGAACCACTACTGTAGAACACTCAGCTGAGATATCAGTGAAACAGAGGTTTCATATTCTCATTTTATTTATGAAACAAAGAGTACAAAAGGGTGTCTAATGGAAAAAGGAGAAGTGCATAAAGGTCACAACAGCAGCAACAACAACAGAAACAGTAGTGAAAACCAGCCAATCAAAACCAATAAAAACATTTGTTACTTTCACTTTCAGAGCAGTCATATGTAATACATCTGTCTGTACACTGATACAATGATGTCAAAACCGAGCGAGAGGGAGAAAGAGAGAAAGATGAAAGTAAATAGTAAGGCAAGAGTGATACTAATGTGATACTAAACCAACAGTTCCAGTCAGTGATCAGGGACAGGAAATACAGTACTCTGATGTGACACACATTTTAAAGATGTACAAGACTTCTTATTCTCAAAATGTACAATATGACAATAACGATAAACAAATAGAAGAAACATCAGTATCTAGATTTCAATCACCTATACTCTTAACCATATACTACACAGAAACAATGATCAATTGGCATTAAATTCAATGACTTATTACCATAAAAGTTGCATTAAAACCGAAAGCTCATGCACCTTATTATCAACTATATGATCTACTATGAAGACCAATGGAATCATACTTTTGATGAAAGTTAATTACATGACAGTTGAAATCATATCCAAAAATAATTTGTATTTCTACATTTCTACATTCATCATCATTCCCTGAATATCATCATTATAAAAATGCTGTTCTTGTGCAAGCGTGTGTGTGTGCGTGTGTGTGTGCGTGCATGCGCGCATGTGTGTTGTCCCCAGCCCCTCAGTGCTGACATTGTGTCCCCAGCAGATAGTGCAGTCCCAGAGTCAGGTTCTTCACCACCAAGTTTTTCTTGCCTTTCGAGGTGAAGTGTAGAGTGGCGATCTCCTCCTTCCTGAGGTACACTGTCTGGTGGAGGAGAGAATCCCTACAGTCCTCTTCTCTGGCCTGCAGGCTGAAGCTGGCCAGCTCCCGACTCCCCTCCCTCAGCTCCAGGGTCCCGTTGCCTAACTGTCCATCCAGACCCTCACTGCACACCTCCATGTACAGAATGTAAGGACCAGTACACCTGACCTGAATCCCACTATCGCCGCTGAGATTCATTGTATGGTTAACGTAGCTCTTAAACTTGATTGGCTCATTGTCTTGGATGCCTGCAGAGACGGGGAGGGGAGGAAACGAGGGCGGAGAGGGATAACCTCCTGCATCACTTTCATGTTATAACATATTCTTCACCTGCTATATTTCAGTTGAATGCATTGTTGTACAACTGACTAGGTATCACCCTTTCCCTTTCCCAGCCTTATAATGTATTATTACACTGTTATAACACCTACTGTTAAAAATGTGTGAATAACAGGATGTCCTGTTATGAGGCCTAGTGTAATGAGATAGAGTTTTACGAACAGGGGATAACTCACCTGTAATAGGGTCAAAGTGGATGTAGATCTCACTCTCCTCCGGCCTCTCAGACACCTGGCACAGCAGAACACACACCGTCAGAGAACACACAACACACACATGTTTATGGTCTGTGGTCTGTGGTTGTCCGTCCTGCTTTCCTGTTATTAGTATATAGTGAGTCAGTGTGTCAGTAAGGGACATTCTCTATGTCTCCCTGATAACCCATCAGAAAGGTTACAGAGCACTGGGGAGTCCTGTGGTCTGTATGGGGGCTGCCCCTACACACTGATCTAAGGTCAGCTTACACTCTAATGGTTATGGTTAGGTTGGGGATGGGTAAGGCGATCCTAGATCTGAGCGTATTCAAGTGCCAATGCAAGTGCCAATACCATTTAGCAAACTCCAGGCATTTACATTTGTTAAATTTAAATAAAAGGTTATTATTATTATTAAAAAATTTTAATACATTGGTTGGATGCTCTCAATAAAGTTTTTTTTATGGCAACCCTTTCAAACAGCCTATTGACATGGAGGTGGCGTCTAATTGTAGATATGAAGACTTGGTGACCGCAACATGCGTCCAAGTTCTGTAATTCTCCAACTGTGGACCTGGACTTTTCTTTGCCTCCCAAACCATCTTCCTCACTGTGTGTGGGGACAGGATAGACCTGTGTCTAATACCAGGCAAGTTTACCACTGTTCTAGTTTTAAACTTCTTAATGGTTACCCTAATAGTGGTAAGTGGTGTATATTTATTTTTCATTTATTTTTTTACCCATTGCCTGATTTATGAAAGTCAACAACCATGTGTCTTTTTTCATTTGTGAGTTCTTTGGATGGATGACAAAGGGATTTTACATGTGTGTTACCTAATTTTTATACTCCAGTGAAACAGAAGGGCCACAATACAGTTCCTTAAACTGAGATGAACTATTAATGCAGACTTCATTTTGTTTGATTTTATTTTCAAGAATCCATTATTGGATGCCAATAATTTTGACACATATCTTTTTTTATTATAATTGTTGTAATTGTTAAACAAAATATATTTCTCTGAGCAATTGTATTAGTATAAAATAATATAATTTCCCAATTGGTTTGAATACAATATTGCTCTTTTATTTATTTTATACTTTTTTGCTTTTCTTTACCAAGGGTGCCAATAATTTTGGAGGTGACTGTATATGAACACTGACAGATACGGTGATATGATTAACTTGCTATGCTTGGTTGTTTATGATTAGTTTGTGTGCAGTGCTGTGGTATGGTTTATGATGACATCTAGTGGTTTAGGACTAGTCAATTCCCCCGAACTTGTAAAGTAAATAGGCTTATCAATAGTACGTTTTTGTTGGTGATGTAAGAAGCGCATTTTATTTTCCCATTGTGTCAAAACATTCAATTGCAGGTCAATTGCAGGGTGTAGGCATTAGCATTTACCCTGTATACATGATGAATACACTTTGATTTGATTTTAGGTCTGTGTGTGCAGAATTCTCTGGCTCTTTTTGGTTATTCAAAAAAAGAGATAATCATGCATAGATAAAATCACAGTCTTCTTGTAGCTACTCACACGTTGATGCTCAAGCCAGAAGCAATAGAAGCTAACAGCCAAACAAACTGCCACGAGCGCGTTCTGAACAGACAGGACCACGGCCAGCCTCCAGCTTCTCCGGAGAGGATGCGCCCGAACAGTGACGTACTCCATCTCCGTTTCCACGTGAACTTCTCCATCCATTACTGGTTTGTACAATGTCTTGACACACTGTCCAATATTAGGCTTCTTTGTACCTGTCTTTCCCAGTCTAAACTATTATATTACATGGCATTTTATAGCCAATGATTATTCTACATACAGTAATCATCGCGCGCTTGTGAGAATGCTCAGTGGCATCTCGGCTCTGTGTTTTAATAAACCGGCAAGTGGGTATGAGAGGTGTGACGGAAAACATCCCACTCATCCTAAGAAAAGAAAAAAACACAAACTCTTCTACGTTTCATGTTTTCAGTTTCTAAAATAGGATTGTTGACTGGTGGCATTTGTTAGTTTCAGCTCCTAACTGGCGAGATCCGGTAGCCACGCTTGCATCGCTCTCTATTGGTGCAAACAAGCTAGCATAGGTAGTGTGAGATATCAAAAGCCAATGCATTAGGGGCTGGAAATTGTAGTGAGCTTCGATTGGTCAATAGCAAAGCGATGTTGGGGAATTCTTGCATAATATATTCAGCTTTCCCCAACGTTGGTCCGACCCTTTCCACGTTCCTTGCCTTGCTCGCCCAACGGTCCCTCCGCCCACATCGCTTCTGACATTGAAAATTAATGGGCTTCCGTTTAATCGCCCGAAGCCCGACTTTTTACAGGTATAACTGATACTCGCGCGTTATATCATGATAACGGATGGCGGGTAATATGACCTGTAATATGTTATATGTATATTCCATGAAGGTAAACAATGTCAGAACATGACCAGACATGTATCTCTCGGTGGTTTGTCTGATGAAAACCTTGACTAAGATCAGGACTCGATAAGGAAATCTGAAACAAGTGCCTTTCACACTCATCTCTTTTTCTCTCTTCCCTTATCTCACCTTTTTTCCCCCCCCTCGCCTCTCTCTACCTCTACTCCCTATCGCTTCATTTCACAATATCTTTCTCTCCACTAACCTTCTTCCTCTGTCTTTCTCACATCTCTCTCCTCAGCCCAGCCACATACCCAGGGTGATGTGACTGTGAAAAGCCACAGAGCTAGAGTGGGACTACTGGAATCCGGTCAGTTTCAAAAGTCACTAGGTAACTGCCAACATAAAGGAAACACTTAAAGTGGAAATGACAGCATTTTAACTACTTTGCAGATATGAAACAAACAGAAAATCATAATATTAGTAAAAAATATCACATTCCCAGTTTATGCTACAAAACCAACTTTATAAGTACACTAAGGCATTGTGGGCAGAATAGATGGATGAATGATTAATATAATTCACCAATACATTTCTTGGTAGTCCCAACAATATTGCTATCAGGTTGTAAATCACAGCTGGCCTGGTACATTGTTTGCTGCCTCCTGAACTGTTTCAGGTTCAATGACTCAATATTCTGGACAAAAATGAACGAATGTAACTAAGGCTGGGAATGTCAATACAATCAAACTAGCAAGGGCAATGATCATAAGTCAGTCATAATGTGGATAATAGGCTAGCGTATCTATTTATGTAGCAAGCTAAAAACACAGAGTGTTATCCAGTTATCATATCTCTTGCTTTCGCAAATTCACTCTGGCTATCTATTCCGATTTCAGAGCACTTTCGTCTGAGTGTGCCAGAGTGCAGAATAACTGATGAATTTACTAAACGCACAACACCTGCTGAATATGACTGTCAGTAATAGACACGAACGCTCTAGAAAGTCAACCTAACCAGCTCTGCTAGGGTGAGTAAAATGGTCAGAGTGAGGTGTTCTCTCATTTGTGTCTGGAAGTAGCTAGCTAGCAAGCTAGCCAACTTTAGCCAGTGAGCTTGGGTGCTTGGTTGGGACAAGCATGCATTGGCAGGCAAGCTGCAGAAGGGCGAGTAAGCTACAATTCCACATTGTTTAGCTACTAGCAACTAGCTGAAAAAGTTTGAGAGGGTTTATCTAATGTTCCTTCGTTAGATTTTAGCTGAGCTCGGCTATGGCGCATCGGTGTGTGTAGACTCCGGTCTTGGATGAGACAAGTGTTTTTATTAGGTTTTATTTATTGCAGTGTCTATTAATTGTCCAAACGCACGGCTGATTTCCCACTCTATATTGTTAGAATATGTATTTCCCAAACATTAAGAATGTATGAAAATTTGTGAGAAAATATTTTTAAACGTGTCTTATTATTCCTTGGGGTGTATATGAACAGATTCTTTATACGATTTCATCTTGCTAAAATTCTGTCAGTTCCATTTTAAGTAAATTAGGGATACAAAGTATATTGAAAGCAGGGGCTTCCACACAGCCATGGTAGCCAAAATAATGGGCAACTGTACATTTTTATAGCCTACATGACCTTATTATGATGGACTCAGGAGAGTTATTTAAGCAATTAACATTCCATCATAATAAGGTCATGTAGGCTATAAAAATGTACAGTTGCCCATTATTCTGGCTACCATGGCTAGAAGAAGAGATCTCAGTGACTTTGAAAGAGGGGTCTCAAAGGAGCTTAGGGGGTTTAAAGTGACAATCAGCAGTAGAAACAATAACAAAGCCCCTGTTTCGGTAAAACAAGCGTGTATTTTGGTTCTGATGGGGTACGACAGTTGAACTAAGTTCACGAGGCATTTCTAAGTTATATTCTTCAAGAATCAATGGGTACATATCAATAATGTAGTCCAAAAATGGATGTAGCAAATGCTGATTGCCTCTTTAAAGGGTGTTTGTGTGTGTATGTGTGTGTGTGTGTGTGTGTGTGTGTGTGTGTGTGCGTCCCAGTCACCAGATCTCAACCCAATTCAACATATGGGAGATTCTGGAGAATTTCTCATGGAAGAATGGTGTTGCATCCCTCCGCTAGAGTTCCAGACACTTGTAGAATCTATGCCAAGGCGCATGTAAGCTGTTCTGGCTCGTGGTTGCCCAACGCCCTATTAAGATACTATGTCGGTGTTTCCTTTATTTTGGCAGTTACCTGTAATGTCACAGTACCTATCAAAACCACAGACAGTTTCTCTCTCTCTCTCTCTGAAAACTCCATATCTCAGAATCAATAAGACAAGAGCCTAAATTAGTAAATAACCGTCTAAAATCTCAGTGTTTGTTTCAGTTGAGCTGTTATGGAGTAAACTGTACCAGGGTACAGGAGAATCTTTTACATTTTTATTATCAAAGCAGTTAGTTTCAGTGAAATGTGAAATGAGTGGGATGGCAGATGAGGGAAGAGATAAGGCTCCGGGCATCTTCTATACAGGGGAATTCCAGACATAACAGAAAAACTATACTGACCTGTGGATGATTATTGAAAAAGCACAGGGGGAAGTTGTCCAGTAGACATTACCCTGTTGGCCCCATGTGCGTATTCGGTGGCCAAAGTGGGCACAGGCTAGCCCACAACAGCCTGACATGGACCAGCCCACACAGGCTAGCCCACATCAGCCGAACACAGGCTAGCCTGCACCAGCCCAACACAGGCTAGCCCACACCAAGCCCACACCAGCCTGATACTGAACAGCCCACACCAAACCCATATCAGCCCAACACAGGCTCTGGGTATTGTACATACAGGGGAATTCCAGACATTACAGTAAAACTGTACTGACCTATGGATGATTATTGAGAAAGCACAGCTGGAAGGATGCCCAGCAGACATTACCCCGTTGGACCCATGTGAGTATTCAGTGGCCACGGTGGGCACGGGCTAGCCCACTCCGAGCCCACACCAGCCCGACACGGGTCAGCCTACACCAGCCCACAAAGGCTAGCCCACTTCGAGCCCACATCAGTCCAACACTGGCCAGCCTACATCAGACCAACACAGGCCAGCCTACATCAGCCCAACCCAGGCCAGCCCACATCAGCCCAACACAGGCCAGGCTACATCAGACCAACACAGGCCAGCCTACATCAGACCAACACAGGCCAGCCTACATCAGACCAACACAGGCCAGCCCACACCAAGCCTACATCAGCCCAACCCAGGCCAGCCCACATCAGCCCAACACAGGCCAGGCTACATCAGACCAACACAGGCCAGCCCACACCAAGCCTACATCAGCCCAGCCCAGGACAGCCTACATCAGCCCAACACAGGCCAGGCTACACCAGTTTAACACATGTTAGCCCACACCAAGCCTACATCAGCCCAACAAGGGCTAGTCTACACAAGCCCAGCACAGACTAACCCACAACAAGCCCAACACGGGCAAGACCACACCACCCTCATGAAAAAGTACTATGGAATTAATACACAAAACCTATTTGTGCAGTAGTGACAATGTAGAGACATGTAGGAATTATGTACTGAATGTTTAGTTTATGCACTACTCAAGATACACAAGTACACTCAAAACCCCCTTGTGCTGTCATTACTCAAAACTTTTTAGCACACCCATTGCACTTAATCAAATCAAATTGTATTGGTCACATGCGCCGAATACAGCAGGTGTAGTAGACCTTACTGTGAAATGCTTACTTACAAGTCCTTAACCAACAATGCTGTTCAAGAAATAGAGTTAAGAAAATATTTACTAAATAAACAAAAGTAAAAAGTAACACAATAAAATAACGATAACGAGGCTATATACAGGGGGTACCGGTACTGAGTCAATGTGCAGGGGTACAGGTTAGTCAATTTGTACATGTAGGTAGGGGTAAAGTGACTATGCATAGATAATATACAGTGAAAAAACAAAGGGGGGTGTCAATGTAAATAGTCCGGATGGCCATTTGAATAGTTGTTCAGCAGACTTATGGCTTGGGGGTAGAAGCTGTTAAGGAGCCTTTTGGACCTAGACTTGGCACTCCGGTGACACTTGCCGTGTGGTAGCAGAGAAAAGAGTCTATGACTTGGGTGACTCAAGTCTTTTGACAATTTTTTGGGCCTTCCTCTGACACCGCCTAGTATATAGGTCATGGATGGCAGGAAGCTTGGCCCCAGTGATGTACTGTACGCACTACCCTCTGTAGCGCCTTACGGTCAGATACCGAGCAGTTGCCATATGATGCAACTGTGATGCAACTGGTCAGGATGCTCTCGATGGTGCAGCTAAACAGACATTTTCAAGTCTTGCCACTGTAAATTGGCCATTCAGGAACATTTCAATGTCTTCTTGGTAAGCAACTACAGTGTATATTTGGCCTTGTGTTTTAGGGTATTGTCTTGCTAAAAGGTGAATTTGTCTCCCAGTGTCATTTGAAAAGCAGACTGAACCAGGTTTTCCTCTAGGATTTTGCCTGTGCTTAACTATATTCTGTTTATTTTTATCCTAAAAACTCCTTAGTCCTTGCCGATGACAAGCATACCCATAACGTAATTCAGCCACCACCATGATTGAAAATATGTAGAGTGGTACTCAGTGATGTGTCGGACTTGCCCCAAACATAACGCTTTGTATTCAGGACATAAAGTTAATTTCTTTGCCACGTTTTTTGCAGTTTTATTTTAATGTAGTGGCGAACTGTGACTGTAGGACCTAGGCCTTCAGAGGGACAAAATATCTTCCAATAAGTTGTATCAAACCAAACAATTCTAGAAAATAACAGAAAACATAGCATCACTTAATGCGCCCAACATTATATATCTTCTGTAGTCGCACCATTCTAGTTCTAGTGAAGGAGAAGCAATACTTTTTGATAACATTATGAATTAATCAAACAGGCCTGGCCACACTTCGGGCTGCCGCACACACAGAGACAGAAGTGGCATGGACACAACATGACACACAGCATAAAATAATGCACTGTTTACACAACTTATGGTAGCCAACACCACTATCACACTGTCACCAATAGCGACAACAACAGTGTCACATCAAAGGTGACAGGCTCATGGTCCTGAAATGGTGGAGAGGATTTGCAGGTTTAAAGCAAATTTTCTTGCAATTATATACATTTAGCCATGTCTCATTTTTATTCATGTGATATTTGAGTGACAAAATTACAACAAAATCTATGGGTTAAAAAACATTAGCTGACATGGGCTAGTTGATCTGGACATTTCTGAAGTTATAAATAGCTCTCTAAGGTATGCAAGGACGAAAATGACAAGAGGAACTGATGATACACTACCCAATTTTGAAATTGTACCTTGTGCATTCTACTATTACAACTTTCAAGAGTAAGTTTAAAGCCCACCCCCTACTGACCCCTCGCTCCACCCTCCCCAGTTTGGGAACCACTTATCTAAAGTTTGAAGTTAATCTTGAATTTTATTTTATTTAACCTTTATTTAACTAGGCATTTATTTAACCTTTATTTGAAAAGGGTGATGTTAACAAATTAGCAACAACATCCACCTTGAAGTTGATAACAGCTGCTGCAGCCATCACCAATGTCACACTACTACAACACAAGCTAGCTAACATTGTCACACTACTACAACACAAGCTAGCTAACATTGTCACACTACTACAACACAAGCTAGCTAACATTGTCACACTACTACAACACAACCTAGTTAACATTGTCACACTACTACAACACAAGCTAGCTAACATTGTCACACTACTACAGCATAACCTAGCTAACACTGTCACACTACTACAACACAAGCTAGCTAACATTGTCACACTACTACAACACAAACTAGCTAACATTGTCACACTACTACAACACAACCTAGTTAACATTGTCACACTACTACAACACAAGCTAGCTAACATTGTCACACTACTACAACATAACCTAGCTAACACTGTCACACTACTACAACACAAGCTAGCTAACATTGTCACACTACTACAACACGAGCTAGCTAACATTGTCACACTACTACAACATAACCTAGCTAACATTGTCACACTACTACAACACAAGCTAGCTAACATTGTCACACTACTACAACACAAGCTAGCTAACATTGTCACACTACTACAACATAACCTAGCTAACATTGTCACACTACTACAACATAACCTAGCTAACATTGTCACACTACTACAACACAACCTAGCTAGCGTTAGCGCGGGAAAACTACTGCTTGCAACACTGATTATTTTCTTGTGCCCTCTTCTTCTTCTTCTTTAAGGTTTTATGGCAACCTATTAGTGGCAAACTACAACCTACTAGTGTATTGCCCCAACCTACTGTATTGACTGTTTATCAGTTTACTAATCTGTATTATGAATTCATTACCTCTTGCTGCTCTCAGTAGTAATATGTCTAGACCATCACTTTTTTTTTAAATGGTCCCACCCATTTCAAGCCCAAATGTGATTGGTTCATTGCGCTGTCACTCCAAAATCCTTTCAATTAAGACGTAGACAACCAGGAGTTCTTTACTAATTAGTGACCTTAATTCATCAATAAAGTACAAGGGATGAGCGAAAAACCCCATACACTCGACCCTCCATGGAATGAGTTTGACACATGTAATTTATAAGCGCTGCATGGTCAATCCGATGCATGGTCAATCCGATGTCTGCAGTGGCTGTGCAGCATTTATGGTGATATAGCCTCTGCAGAAGTCAGGGCATTCATACTTCTCTGTTTAGATGGGCTACACAGAGCTGTTGAGCAGAGCTGTTGTGAAGGAAGTTGTCAAGGAAGTGAGTTTGTGTTTATGCAGGGTCCTCCCGCCCACACCTATTGTCAACCAATCATGTAAATGAGGAGCTATACAGAGCCCTCTGCATTATTACAAAATTTGTGAGGCACATGGCGATGCGGTACAGAGCTAAATTTGGCCTCTGCATGCCTCCAGAGGCTCTGCAATTGCGTCACAGCCTCCGACCACAAATCAGATCAAGCTAAAATTGGCTTTAAGGCGGTATCGTCTGGTATGGCATCCTGGCAAAATAAATAGTGGGGTCAGTGGCGGTTCTGGGGGGGGGGGGGGGGGGGTATTGCAATTTTGGACCCCCTTGTGGCCCCCCTAAATGTGGAGTATGAAATAATTTTTACATAACAAATTTTTGCTATCGTTCTTTTTTTACATCCATTATTAGACAGTGGCAATGATGATGATTATGAACATGGTCTTTTGCCTGCTAATGCCTGCAATGCAGTGAAGAAAACGATGACAACAATAACATCTAATGTAACTGGCCCCTCTAACAGTACAACTGGCCCCAGCTTGCCCCCCCGAAAAAAATGTTAAGAAAACTGTAGGCTATTGCACCATTATTTAGCATTACCGTATGTCAGAGGCATACATTTTTTTTGCAAATGAACTTGAAAATGCGTGGTAGGCCTATAGGCTGCTCCAAAAAGTGGTTTGATGAGAACACTGACATTTTGCCAAGGCAGAAAAGAGTGGCAGACACCAAGACGCGGGCAGACAGCAGTGGAGGCATTCATTCTGGCCTAATGACAAGCGCCAAATGTCATTACACTTTTTGTTGTTTTGTGTAACGGATATCTCTTTCCATTCACCACTGTTTGGAGGTTGGACATATATTGCAAGTGGATGAACATGCACGTGTAGCCTATTATAGGTGCCCTTTGAAGGGATTGTTTGACAATCAGATGAAAACATCATAACCCCCCCCCCCCCCCCAAAAGCAGTATTACAACATTAGTGTTGTCATAATTGCGTTGTTTGCTCTATAACCTGCTCATTCATAAAGGCAGAGACAATAAGACTGAGTGGCAGAATAAATTCAACCACACCTTTGTTTTATCACATAACCGGATAGCAACCTCTGTCTATTGAAGTCCACAAAGCATATTGCATGTACAATAACAGACAGTTACATGACCTACAGCATGGTCAAGGAAGTTAATGTTTAAGACATTTTCGGACCACTTAACAACTATTGATTTAGAACCACAGAGAGTTACCACAAGTCGCAAAGAAAACAGGAGCTGCCTCCACTATTCCAGCACCATTTCAACTTCAACATTTCAGCATCATCAAATCACCCCCATTTACTCTAATACAGTGACAACTAAAAGATACCAAAAACAATTTAGTCCAATCAACGTAAGCTAAATATGATGTGGCTGTCCATGGTTCTGATTTCTGTGTGCTTATTTGTGCATGTTTGTGTGTGTGTGTGTGCGTGCACGTTTGTGCAGTAGAAAAGCATGATAACTCACCCTACTTGTAGAGAAACGCCAATGCCATCCTCCTCTCTTTCATGTTGACGAAACGGTCTGTCACTCTGTCATACAGTACCCTCTTTTATTTATTTTTGTCCTAGCCTACCTGGCTGAAATGCTTGCTCGCTAACCTAACTTCCATTCACGGGCAACGTTAGCTAGTTAACATTAGCCTACTACATCTAGCTACATATTGAACTTCTATCCTCTCAGACCAGGGGCACAACAATGTATGAATTAATGGTTGGATCAGAATCGGCATTATAATCATTGATCAGTACGGCGAATTAAGTAAAATCACAAGTCCAAATCCCTATCTCTATCCATGGCTAATTTGGGAAAGGGACAATTTTAGCTTGCTAGGCACCAGAGGACAACAACACAATGAGATGCAACAATTCAAGTGTTTCTGTCAATGATGTATGCTCTCAATGGGATTTGATAGGAGTGACGCCAAATCCAAGCTGGCATCCCTTGACACGTTCTTTTGATGTGCCAGGACCATTCACAGTTCATTTTTTTATACTTTTTTGTCAAGGGAGGCCAGATGCTCGCTGGCTTCCCCTGCCTTCAATACTATGGGTGGCAACAATTTCATACTTGTTTGAACCACACAGCATCAGATAGATTGTCTTTCTACGTGTAGGCTGAGCGGTGCTGTTTCGCTCTGATGCTTTCTCCTGTGAGATACTTTCAGCCACTTGTGAATTGAAGGAAAATTATGAAACACAGAAGACGAAAGATAAATAATTGTAGGTTTTTTATTGGTAATTTTTTGGGGGAAGCCTGGCTTCCCTTGGCATCCATGAATATATCAGTGCACATATACATGCACATATCAAAGCTAAAGGCTAAAGTTGAATCTAGACTTGGTTTTCTCTATCGTAATCGCTCCTCTTTCACCCCAGTTGGCAAAATAACCCTGATTCAGATGACCATCCTACCCATGCTAGATTATGGAGACGTAATTTATAGATCGGCAGGTAAGGGTGCTCTCGAGGGGCTAGCTGTTCCTTACCATTCGGCCATCAGATTTGCCACCAATGCTCCTTACGGGACACATCACTGCACTCTATACTCCTCTGTAAACTAGTAATATCTGTATACCCGTCACAAGACCCACTGGTTGATGCTTATTTATAAAACCCTCTTAGGCCTCACTCCCCCCTATCTGAGATACCTACTGCAGCCCTCATCCTCCACAAACACCCATTCTGCCAGTCAAATTCTGTTAAAGGTCCCCAAAGCACACACATCCCTGGGTTGCTCGTCTTTTCAGTTCGCTGCAGCTAGCAACTGGAATGAGCTGCAACAAACACTCAAACTGGAGACTCATGCCCTTTGTGCTGTTGTCTGTGCCCAATAATGTTTGTACCATGTTTTGTGCTGCTACCATGTTGTGCTGCTGCCATGTTGTGTTGCTACCATGTTGTTGGCATGTTGTGCTGCTACCATGCTGTGTTGTCATGTGTTGCTGCCTTGCTATGCTGTTGTCTTAGGTCTCTCTTTATGTAGTGTTGTGGTGTCTCTCTTGTCGTGATGTGTGTTTTGTCCTACATTTTTTATATTTTTTTATCCCAGCCTTTTGGTAGGCCGTCATTGTAAATAAGAATTTTGTTCTTAACTGACTTGTCTAGTTAAGTAAAGGTCAAATAAAAAAAGATTAAAAAAATACATACCACTGCTGGTTGTGTTCATGCCACCGTAAAATATAATACATTTTAAAAGTTAAATTACAAATCTTTATTACTAGGCCCACAGAGATGGAATTGAATGAATAGGGATTCTAAATATACAGTGCATTCGGAAAGTATACCCTTTGACTTTTTACATATTTTGTTACGTTACAGCCTTATTCTAAAATCAAATTCAATTTTAATCAAATTTTTTATTTTTTTATTTATTTTATTTAACCTTTATTTAACCAGGTAGGCAAATTGAGAACACGTTCTCATTTACAATTGCGACCTGGCCAAGATAAAGCAAAGCAGTTCGACACATACAACAACACATAGTTACACATGGAGTAAAAACAAACATATAGTCAATAATACAGTGAAAAAAATAAAAAAATAAGTCTACAGTATATACAATGTGAGCAAGTGAGGTGAGATAAGGGGGGTGAAGGCAAACAGATATATGTATAAATAAATAAAAATATAAAAAGGCCATGGAGGCGAAGTGAGTACAACACAGCAAGTAAAATAAAAACTAAAAAAAACACTGGAATGGTTGGTTTGCATTGGAAGAAAGTGCAAAGTAGAGACAGAAATAATGGGGTGCAAAGGAGCAAAATAAATTAATAAATAAATACAGTAGGTAAAGAGGTAGTTGTTTGGGCTAAATTGTAGATGGGTTATGTACAGGTGCAGTAATCTATGAGCTGCTCTGACAGCTGGTGCTTAAAGCTAGTGAGGGAGATAGGTGTTTCCAGTTTCAGAGATTTTTGTAGTTCGTTCCAGTCATTGGCAGCAGAGAACTGGAAGGAGAGGCGTCCAAAGGAAGAATTGGTTTTGGGGGTGACTAGAGAGATATACCTGCTGGAGCGCGTGCTACGGGTAGGTGCTGCTATGGTGACCAGCGAGCTGAGATAAGGGGGGACTTTACCTAGCAGGGTCTTGTAGATGACCTGGAACCAATGGGTTTGGCGACGAGTATGAAGCGAGGGCCAGCCAACGAGAGTGTACAGGTCGCAGTGGTGGGTAGTATATGGGGCTTTGGTGACAAAACGGATGGCACTGTGATAGACTGCATCCAATTTATTGAGTAGGGTTTTGGAGGCTATTTTGTAAATGACATCACCGAAGTCGAGGATTGGTAGGATGGTCAGTTTTACAAGGGTATGTTTGGCAGCATGAGTAAAGGATGCTTTGTTGCGGAATAGGAAGCCAATTCTAGATTTGACTTTGGATTGGAGATGTTTGATGTGGGTCTGGAAGGAGAGTTTACAGTCTAACCAGACACCTAGGTATTTGTAGTTGTCCACATATTCTAAGTCAGAGCCGTCCAAAGTAGTGATGTTGGACAGGCGGGCCGGAGCAGGCAGCGATCGGTTGAAGAGCATGCATTTGGTTTTACTTGTATTTAAGAGCAGTTGGAGGCCACGGAAGGAGAGTTGTATGGCATTGAAGCTCGCCTGGAGGGTTGTTAACACAGTGTCAAAAGAAGGGCCAGAAGTATACAGAATAGTGTCGTCTGCGTAGAGGTGGATCAGAGAATCACCAGCAGCAAGAGCGACATCATTGATGTAAACAGAGAAGAGAGTCGGTCCAAGAATTGAACCCTGTGGCACCCCCATAGAGACTGCCAGAGGCTTGGACAACAGACCCTCCGATTTGACACACTGAACTCTATCAGAGAAGTAGTTGGTGAACCAGGCGAGGCAATCATTAGAGAAACCAAGGCTGTCGAGTCTGCCAATGAGGATGTGGTGATTGACAGAGTCAAAAGCCTTGGCCAGGTCAATGAATACGGCTGCACAGTATTGTTTCCTATCGATGGCGGTTACGATATCGTTTATGACCTTGAGCGTGGCTGAGGTGCACCCATGACCAGCTCTGAAACCAGATTGCATAGCGGAGAAGGTGTGGTGTGATTCGAAATGGTCGGTAATCTGTTTGTTGACTTGGCTTTCGAAGACCTTAGAAAGGCAGGGTAGGATAGATATAGGTCTGTAGCAGTTAGGGTCAAGGGTGTCCCCCCCTTTGAAGAGGGGGATAACCGCAGCTGCTTTCCAATCTTTGGGTATCTCAGACGACACGAAAGAGAGGTTGAAGAGGCTAGTAATAGGGGTGGCAACAATTTCAGCAGATAGTTTTAGAAAGAAAGGGTCCAGATTATCTAGCCCGGCTGATTTGTAAGGGTCCAGATTTTGCAGCTCATTAAGAACATCAGCTGACTGTATTTGGGAGAAAGAGAAATGGGGAAGGCTTGGGCGAGTAGCAGAGGGGAGGGCAGTGCTGTTGTCCCGGGTAGGGGTAGCCAGGTGGAAAGCATGGCCAGCCGTAGAAAAATGCTTATTGAAATTCTCAATTATAGTGGATTTGTCGGTGGTGACAGTGTTTCCTATCTTCAGGGCGGTTGGAAGCTGGGAGGAGGTGTTCTTATTCTCCATGGACTTTACGGTGTCCCAGAACTTTTTTGAATTTGTGTTGCAGGAAGCAAATTTCTGCTTGAAAAAGCTAGCCTTGGCTGTTCTAACTGCCTGTGTATATTGGTTTCTGGCTTCCCTGAAAAGTTGCATATCACGGGGGCTGTTCGATGCTAATGCAGAACGCCATAGGATGTTTTTCTGTTGGTTAAGGGCAGTCAGGTCAGGAGAGAACCAAGGGCTATATCTGTTCCTGGTTCTAAATTTCTTGAATGGGGCATGCTTATTCAAGATGGTGAGGAAGGCATTTTTAAAAAATGACCAGGCATCCTCTACTGACGGGATGAGATCAATATCCTTCCAGGATACCCCGGCCAGGTCAATTAGGAAGGCCTGCTCGCTGAAGTGTTTCAGGGAGCGTTTGACAGTGATGAGTGGAGGTCGTTTGACCGCTGACCCATTACGGATGCAGGCAATGAGGCAGTGATCGCTGAGATCTTGGTTAAAAACAGCAGAGGTGTATTTGGAGGGCAAGTTTGTTAGGATGATATCTATGAGGGTACCCGTGTTTACGGAATTAGGGTGGTACCTGGTAGGTTCATTAATAATTTGTGTGAGATTGAGGGCATCAAGCTTAGATTGTAGGGTGGCTGGGGTGTTGAGCATGTTCAAATTTAGGTCACCTAGCAGCACGAGCTCTGAAGATAGATGGGGGGCAATCAGTTCACATATAGTGTCCAGAGCACAGCTGGGGGCAGAGGGTGGTCTATAGCAGGCGGCAACGGTGAGAGACTTGTTTTTAGAGAGGTGGATTTTTAAAAGTAGAAGTTCAAATTGTTTGGGAACAGACCTGGATAGTATAACAGAACTCTGCAGGCAGTCTTTGCAGTAGATTGCAACACCGCCCCCTTTGGCCGTTCTATCTTGTCTGAAAATATTGTAATTGGGGATAAAAATGTCTGAATTTTTGGTGGTCTTTCTAAGCCAGGATTCAGACACGGCTAAAACATCCGGGTTGGTAGAGTGTGCTAAAGCAGTGAACAAAACAAACTTAGGGAGGAGGCTCCTAATGTTAACATGCATGAAGCCAAGGCTATTACGGTTACAGAAGTCATCAAAAGAGAGCGCCTGGGGAATAGGAGTGGAGCCAGGTACTGCAGGGCCTGGATTCACCTCTACATCACCAGAGGAACAGAGGAGAAGTAGGATAATGGTACGGCTAAAAGCTATGAGAATTGGTCGCCTAGAGCTACCAGAGCAGAGAGTAAAAGGAAGTTTCTGGGGGCGATAAAATAGTTTAAAGGAATAATGTACAGACAAAGGTATGGTAGGATGTGAATACAGTGGAGGTAAACCTAGGTATTGAGTGATGATGAGAGAGATCTTGTCTCTAGAAACATCATTGAAACCAGGTGATGTCATCGCATATGTGGGTGGTGGAACTGCAGGGTTGGATATGGTATAGAGAGCAGGGCTAGAATCTCTACAGTGAAATAAGCCAATAAACACTAACCAGAACAGCAATGGACAAGGCATATTTACATTAAGGAGAGGCAAGCTTAATCGAGTGATAAATAAGGGTCCAGTGAGTAGAGGTTGGTTGGGGTCGTGGCGATCCAGACAGCTGGCCGGGTATATGGCTATCGGTAGCAGCATAGGATGGAGGTCTGTTTGTAGATACCTCGTGCGTTTCCGTCGGTAGGTTCCGTGTAGTGGGGTTTTGTTCAGATAGCAGCCGATAAGACAGCTAACGATTAGCGGGCCTCAGATAAGCGTTCAGGTAACGCCAGGACGGAGGTGCCGGTTGGATAAATCCCTCGGGCAGATAACGTCGGCAGTCAGTCGTGAAGGCCCGGTGGGGTTCCGTATCTGCAGCAGCAACAAAGAAGCGGGTCCGGATGGTGATGGAACTCCTCAGCTGGCTAGCTCCAGCATGATTTGAGTTAGCTCCGGGGTCGACGTAAGCCAATAGTCACACGGTATGCAGCTAGCTAGCTGCGAAATCAAGGTGCAAGTGTCCAGAGGCTGCGGTTGGAATCCGGGGAAACTGAGAGAAAAAAAGTCCCGGAATGCTCCGGTCCGAGTCGCGTTGCACAAAAGTGCCGGTAGATTATCGAGCTAGAGGAATAGCTGATGACCGCAAAAACGTGGGCAGCTGAAACACCAACGCTAGCCAGCAAACCGGCTAATTTCGGGGCAGCTACAGATTAGCTTCTGGCTAGCTATCGGAGTAGCTTCTGGATTAGCTTTCAGGCTAGCTTCTGAATTAGCCCCTGGCTATCTTCCACGATGGATTTTCAGATTGAGGTAAATAGTACTTATTGTAATTGGTGAAGCGGGTTGCAGGAAAGCTTTTGCAGGAAAGCTTTTGTAGTTGAGTTCTTGGATAATAAAATAAATAAAAGATATGTGAAGAAAAGGTGTAAATATATATATATACAGGACACGACACGACAACACGGAAAAATACGTCTGAACTGCTAAGCCACCTTGGTATGGTAGGTTTATCCTCATCAGTCTACACACAATACCCCATAGTGACAAAGTAAAAACAGATGAATAAAAAATATGACATTTACATAAGTATTCAGACCCTTTACTGAGTACTTTGTTGAAGAACCTTTGGCAGCGATTACAGCCTCAAGTCTTCTTGTGTATGACGCTACAAGCTTGGCACACCTGTATTTGGGGAGTTTCTCCCATTCTTCTCTGCAGATCCTCTCAAGCTCTGTCAGGTTGGCTGGGGAGCGTCGCTGCACAGCTATTTTCAGGTCTCTCCAGAGATGTTCGATCGGATTCAAAACCGGGCTCTGGATGGGCCACTCAAGGACATTCAGAGACTTGTCCCGAAGCCACTCCTGCGTTGTCTTGGCTATGTGCTTAGGGTTGTTGTCCTGTTGGAAGGTGAACCTTCACCCCAGTCTGAGGTCCTGAGCGCTCTGGAGCAGGTTTTCATTAAGGATCTCTCCGTTCATCTTTCCATCGATCCTGACTAGTCTCCCAGTCCCTGCCGCTGAAAAACATCCCCACAGCATGATGCTCCCACCACCATGCTTCACCGTAGGGATGGTGCCAGGTTTCCTCCAGACGTGACGCTTGGCATTCAGGCCAAAGAGTTCAATCTTGGTTTCATCCGACCAGATAATCTTGTTTCTCATGGTCTGAGAGTCCTTTAGGTGCCTTATGGCAAACTCTAAGCGGGCTGTCATGTGCCTTTTACCGAGGAGTGGCTTCTGTCTGGCCACTCTACCGTAAAGGTCTGATTGGTGGAGTGCTGCAGAGATGGTTGTCCTTCTGGAAGGTTTTCCCATCTCAACAGAGGAGCTCTTGAATTTACCCCAATCAAGTTGTAGAAACTTCACAAGGATGATCAATAGAAACAGGATGCACCTGAGCTCAATTTCGAGTCTCATAGCAAAGGGTTTGAATACTTATGTACGTAAGATATCTGTTTTTATATTTAATACATTTGAAAACATTCTAAAAACAGTTTTTGCTTTGTCATTATGGGGTAGTGTAGGGGTAGACACTCTGGTATGACATTGAAGAAATATGGTAAGATTTTTTGGGAGATTTTTCAGAACACATTTTCTCTTGATTGCAAGCTGCTTTTCCCCAATCAATGCACAAAATTTAAAAAACGTAATTTAATAGTGACATTAGGGATTTTATTAGTGTAATCAGAAAATATTAGGATATGTTATTGTCATTGAACTGATTATATAGTCTACTAACCAGATGTTAAAAAAATTGTGTTTAATTTGCTTATGAATTTTGGCTGCTATAATATTCTGCTGTGCCGACTATTAGCTGAGAATAAAATTGACCCTTGCTGTACACTATTCTAGTTTCGCAGCAATAGGAGGCAGTTGCATTTTTTTGTCTCACCTAGGGCGACTGACCTAGTGCCTGTTATGTGCATACATTTTTTTGATGCACGCGCCTGCACACATAGGAGGGCCCATACCTGGAAGAAATTACATCTACTTTATGCATTTAGGTTAGTATTGTGGAGTAACTACAATGTTGTTGATCCATCCTCAGTTTTCTCATAATACAGCAATTAAACTGTGTAACTGTTTTAAAGTCACCATTGGCCTCATGGTGAAATCCCTGAGTGTTTTCATTCCTCTCCGGCAACTGAGTTAGGAAGGACGCCTGTATCTTTGCAGTGACTAGGTGTATTGATACACCATCCAAAGTGTAATTAATAACTTCACCATGCTCAAAGGGATATTCAATGTCTGCCTAATTTTTTTTTTAACCACCTACCAATAGGTGTCCTTCTTTGCGAGGTGTTGGATAACCTCCCGGGTCTTTGTAGTTGAATCTGTGTTAGAAATTCACTGCTCGACTGAGGGACTTATTTGTATGGATAATTGTATGTGTGGTGTACAGAGATTAGGTAGTCATTCAAAAATCATGTTAAACACTGTTATTTCACATGCAACTTTATTATGTGACTTGTTAACCAAATGTTTACTCCTGGACTTATTTAGGTTTGCCATAACAAAGGGGTTGAATACTTAGAGATTTGATTTTTAATTAATTTGTAAACATTTCTAAAAACATAATTCCACTGACATTATGGGGCATTAAAGCTGGTGTTTGGAGGATATATTGGCAAGGTGCCAATTGGCAAGGTGCCAATATATCGTTCAAACTCCAGCTTCTGGGGCATTATTGCTTACATATTAAATATTGAATCCCCTCTCTACTGAAGGGAATGAACTACTAGCAGCTAGTTTAATTAGCTAGCTAGTAGCTACCACAGCCAGTTCAGCTCTAGCTAGTCTCTCGTTATCTGTCAGGTAGCAGTATCTAACAGCTCTTGTGTGTATAGAAATGCTTTGTAGCCTTTGTTTGTCCTATAAAATGGATTATGTGCCATTGTACCATTGCTAGAGCCAGCCAAAAGTTGGCTAATGTTGGTGAGCTATCTAAGTTCATTTCCAAACTGTATCAAGGGTTGATACAGGCTTTTCCCGATGACACAAAACATATAGAACAAAAATGTGAGTACGACCTGGGAGACGGTATTGATGATGATGAAAGGATACAGATATATTAGAATGCCCAGTCATTTTCATATCATCTCAAATATAAATTACTGCAGTTTAAGACCATCCATAGAACGTACTATATGCCAGTGAAACTGAATATCATGCAATCAGAAATGTAACTATTCTGCTAGAGGTGTTAAAGACAAAAGGGAACATATTTGCCTTTGTTATGGTCTTATGAAGGCTGGCTGAATTCTGGCAAAGAGTATGTTCTTTTATCTCAGCATGCCTACAGATTCTCCCTTCCCTGTTTTTGTTTGCTTGGAAATGTTGATACTGGAGTCTGTTATCAGAAGAAACTGTGTAACCTAGCATTTATAGCGGCTAAGAAATGCATTGCCATTAATTGGAAGGTTGGTTATCCTCCCACAATGGATGGCAGAAATATAAAGTGATGTATCACTAGATTTTATTTATTACAAGATTAATGGTATACTGTGCAACTTTCATAAGGTCTGGATGCCTTATATGGAATATGGTACGACAAAAGTCTGTATTGAAAACATGCCCACATCAGGGGATAGACCTATTTAGGCAATCCCTAGCTGCTGGGCTGCTCAGTCCTGGCCCTGGGAGTCTGCTGTACTGTTGGTTGACACTCGGGCCTTGGCCTAACACACCTGCAACCAATAATGAATGTTTCACTAAGAACCTAAGGCTGTGTGGGTTGTGTTAGGTAGGGGCTGCAGGGCCGTGGACCCCTATGGACAGGACAGGGTGACCCAGCTATATTGTGTGCAAAAAGAGCTCTAAAGTACTATTAGGCCTATGATATGAATTATATTGAGGATGTACTGTTTCTGTGTGTTAATGTGCAGGTGTATGTGTGTTTTTATTAAACTGTTGTTTTTCAAACCCTTCCCTTGACACGTAAAAAAAGATGGGAAGGAAGTTGTTGGGGAGGGAGTTGAGTTATTGACCAGACACAGATTAAATGTCCTCTTTGGCTAAATGTAGTTTTAGTTGAAGTACAAGTTCCAATTCCCATGTTGAGAGAAAAACACACGTACGCCGCACATCCACACGCACGTCTTTTTTTACGCACACACAAACGCACGCACGCATGCACACACACACACACACACACACACATTTTTATCATACAGGCCACCTTATAATATCCAAAGCTGGCAGCAGTTCCTTATCTGACAGGCAGTTGGTGCCATCGACTGAGAGACTGAGGAAACACTGCATTTCATCAGAGAAATTGTTTCCTGCCTTCTGCCTAAACAGATCGGACAGGACTGGGTAGATGAAGGAAATGCAGTGGCCACTAGATGTAGCTATAGCAGATGTATACCCCGTTTTCTCAGATCCTTGAGTAAATGAGGTCCGTAGTTGTGCATTGATGTCAATGGCAGACTTGCATGACAGTGTGTATGTCAATGGCAGCCTGACATATTTAAGCTCTATAAAGTAAAGTGAATTCTGCAGACTTGTGTTATCTCACAGAGTTTATGCCTAGGCTTTAGCTCAGAGAGCTACTGTACCACGATCTTTAGGCGTGCAGACAACCAGAATTTTTTACCTGGTTGGTCACATCTACGGCTAGCTTGGTCCCAGATCTCTTTGTGCGATCATGTCAACTCTTTGCCTTGGTCCCGTGTGGCTCAGTTGGTAGAGCATGGCGCTTGCAACGCCAGGGTTGTGGGTTCGATTCCCACGGGGGACCAGTACAAAAAAAGTATGAATGTATGTACTTGTAAGTCGCTCTGGATAAGAGCGTCTGCTAAATGACTTAAATGTAAATGTAATGTAATGCATGATGGCAGAGACAGACTGGTACCCAGGCTAATTTACAGTGGGGTTCAGGTATTGATTCCTGCATATGTAATGTGTACTGTGTGTAACGTGTATGTTAATGTATTAATACTAGTTGCATTGGATGAATGTCTGCTCGACAAGCTGGTTGATACCACAGATTCCGGTTTAAATGTGGGGCGGCAGGTAGCCTAGTGGTTAGAGCGTTGAGCCAGTAACCGTAAAGATTCCTAGATCGAATTCCCAAGCTGACAAGGTAAAAATCTGTCGTTCTGCCCCTGAACAAGGTAGTTAACCCACTGTTCCTAGTCTGTCATTGTAAATAAGAATTTGTTCTTAACTGACTTGCCTAGTTAAATAAAGGTTAAAAAAATAAAAATGTTGACATTCAGGTAGAATGTGTGGGTAGTATGGTAACATGATCTCTGCCTCCCTTACAGCTGATGTTAGAGTACCATATGAGCCTGTGGTTAGGGTAAGGGCTAAAAAATAAAATAATTGGTAGCACTGGTGCTCCCAAATAAAAAAATAGGAGCACAACATAGAAAAGTTAAGAGCACCATGTAGGAGCACCCAAACATTTTTGGGGAAAATGTATTGAGATACGGCCTATATTGGACCTATTTGAATTCTAGCTACTTTTGAAGTCATTTGTGGAATATTAGCATTCTACTGTCACGCCCTGACCTTAGTATTCTATGTTTTCTGTATTATTTTGGTCAGGTCAGGGTGTGACAAGGGTGGGTATGATTGTTTTGTATTGACTAGTCTAGGGTTTTTGTATGTCTAAGTGTGTGTGTGTAGTCTAAGCATATGTAGGTCTATGGTGGCCTGAATTGGTTCCCAATCAGAGGCAGCTGTTTATCGTTGTCTCTGATTGGGGATCCTATTTAGGTTGCCATTTTCCAGTTTGGTTTGTGGGTTATTGTCTATATGTAGTTGCATGTCAGCACTCGTTATTAATAGCGTCACAGTTAGTTTGTTTAAGTGTTCTTCGTTTGATTAAAGAATAATGTATTCATATCACACTGCGCCTTGGTCTCCTCCTTACGACAAACATGATATCTACATTGTGTAAAAACACTATTTTCCTATTGAGATGCATTGTCCACTGTCTCTTTTAAAACTTCAGGTGATGATGACATCATCATGTGATGATGACATGCAAGAGATATGTCATTAATTCATTGCTATAATCATTGATCTCCTGAAGAATAGGTTTGAGATGGGTGGAGGAGGTGAAACCACTCAGTGGTGATCTGCTCTGATTCGGCTAAAGTTAATCCCTTCTCCTTTCTTTCGGTGCCTCCAAATGTTTGGATATACTGGTGAAGTGACCAGGTTGTTAGCTTGCTAGCCAATGAGGTAAAATGACTGAACAAAGTGTAAACAAATGGTTAACAAAGCGCAAGTACTTTTAGGACAACCCAAGTCATGGTTTATGAATGTAAAATGTTTATTAACGTAAAATGTTGAGCAGTTAATATGGGTCAGATCTTTTGACTTGGTTGTGCTAGAAGCAACCCGTTTTCACTGAAGTAATGGTGCAACCATGATGCTAACGAATCTGCGCTGGCTTTTTTCTCTAGGGAACTCGGAAACAAAGGTACAGGGAAGCCTTGTCATTATGTAACCGATGTGAAATGGCTAGCTAAGTAGCGGTAGTGCGCGCTAGCAGCCTTTCATTTGGTGACGCCACTTGCTCTGAAACCTAGAAGTACTGGTTCCCCTTGCTCTGCAAGGGCCGTGGCCTTTGTGGAGCGATGGGTAACGATGCTTCGTGGGTGACTGTTGTTGATGTGTGCAGAGGGTCTCTGGTTTGCGCCCGTGTCGGGGCGAGGGGACGGTCTAAAGTTATACTGTTACATTGGTGCCGTGACCCGGATCACTGGTTGCTGCGGAAAAGGAGGAGGTAGAAAGGGGGGTGAGTGTAACGGTCTAAAGTTATACTGTTACAATTACAACAATTATTATCTGGGCAATTTTTTTCCTAGTCGCACAGTGCTCCCAAATTAAAACCCCTGGTCACACAGCTAAATATTTTGTTTCATATGCGACCAAACCTAACCTTGACCTTAATTTCAAGCAGAAATTTGAATCCTGTAGCTCTAACTCCAAAAAGTTCTGGGATACTGTAAAGTCCATGGAAAACAAGAGCACCTCCTCCCAGCTGCCCACTGCACTGAGGCTAGGTAACACGGTCACCACTGATAAGTCCGTGATAATCGAAAACTTCAACAAACATTTCTCAATGGCTGGCCATGCCTTCCTCCTGGCGACTCCAACCTTGGCCAACAGCCCCGCCCCCCCCCGCTGCTACTCGCCCAAGCCTCCCCAGCTTCTCCTTTATCCATATCCAGATAGCAGATGTTCTGAAAGAGCTGGAAAACCTGGACCCATACAAATCAGCTGGGCTTGACAATCTGGACCCCCTATTTCTGAAACTGTCCGCCGCCATTGTCGCACCCCCTATTACCAGCCTGTTCAACCTCTCCTTCGTATCATCTGAGATCCCCAAGGATTGGAAAGCTGCCGCGGTCATCCCCCTCTTCAAAGGGGGAGACACCCTGGACCCAAACTGTTACAGACCTATATCCATCCTGCCCTGCCTATCTAAGGTCTTCGAAAGCCAAGTCAACAAACAGATCACTGACCATCTCGAATCCCACCGTACCTTCTCCGCTGTGCAATCCGGTTTCCGAGCCGGTCACGGGTGCACCTCAGCCACGCTCAAGGTACTAAACGATATCATAACCGCCATCGATAAAAGACATTACTGTGCAGCCGTCTTCATCGACCTGGCCAAGGCTTTCGACTCTGTCAATCACCATATTCTTATCGGCAGACTCAATAGCCTCGGTTTTTCTAATGACTGCCTTGCCTGGTTCACCAACTACTTTGCAGACAGAGTTCAGTGTGTCAAATCGGAGGGCATGTTGTCCGGCCCTCTGGCAGTCTCTATGGGGGTACCACAGGGTTCAATTCTCGGGCCGACTCTTTTCTCTGTATACATCAATGATGTTGCTCTTGCTGCGGGCGATTCCCTGATCCACCTCTACGCAGACGACACCATTCTGTATACTTCCGGCCCTTCCTTGGACATTGTGCTATCTAACCTCCAAACGAGCTTCAATGCCATACAACACTCCTTCCGTGGCCTCCAACTGCTCTTAAACGCTAGTAAAACCAAATGCATGCTTTTCAACCGTTCGCTGCCTGCAACTGCACGCCCGACTAGCATCACCACCCTGGACGTTCCGACCTAGAATATGTGGACATCTATAAGTACCTAGGTGTCTGGCTAGACTGCAAAATCTCCTTCCAGACTCATATCAAACATCTCCAATCCAAAATCAAATCTAGAGTCTGCTTTCTATTCCGCAACAAAGCCTCCTTCACTCACGCCGCCAAACTTACCCTAGTAAAACTGACTATCCTACCGATCCTCGACTTCGGCGATGTCATCTACAAAATAGCTTCCAATACTCAGCAAACTGGATGCAGTTTATCACAGTGCCATCCGTTTTGTTACTAAAGCACCTTATACGACCCACCACTGCGACCTGTATGCCCTAGTCGGCTGGCCCTCGCTCCATGTTCGTCGTCAGACCCACTGGCTCCAGGTCATCTACAAGGCTATGCTAGGTAAAGTGCCGCCTTATCTCAGTTCACTGGTCACGATGGCTACACCCACCCGTAGCACGCGCTCCAGCAGGTGTATCTCACTGATCATCCCTAAAGCCAAAACCTCATTTGGACGCCTTTCCTTCCAGTTCTCTGCTGCCTGCGACTGGAACGAATTGCAAAAATCTCTGAAGTTGGAGACTTTTATCTCCCTCAACAACTTTAAAAATCTGCTATCCGAGCAGCTAACCGATCGCTGCAGCTGTACATAGTCCATCTGTAAACTACCCACCCAATTTACCTACCTCACCCCCCATACTGCTTTTATTTATTTACTTTTCTGCTCTTTTGCACACCAGTATCTCTTCTTGCACATGATCATCTGATGATTTATCACTCCAGTGTTAATCTGCTAAATTGTAATTATTCGATTTATTGCCTACCTCATGCCTTTTGCACACATTGTATATAGATTCTCTTTTTTTCTACCATGTTATTGACTTGTTTATTGTTTACTCCATGTGTAACTCTGTGTTGTTGTCTGTTCACACTGCTATGCTTTATCTTGGCCAGGTCGCAGTTGCAAATGAGAACTTGTTCTCAACTAGGATACCTGGTTAAATAAAGGTGAAATAAAAAAATAAAATAAAAATATGAGAAGTTTTCCAATGTAATCAATTACAAAGAATTCCATCATAAATAGCAACATAGTCTCCTATGCCTTGTTAGCATAATTTATACCGAACAAAAATATAAACACAACATGTGAAGTGTTGGTCCCATGTTTCATGAGCTGAAATTAAAGATGCCAAAAATGTTCCAAAAAAGATATATATATTTCTCTCAAAGGTTGTGCACAAATTTGTTTACATCCCTGTTAGTGAGCATTTCTACTTTGCCAATATAATCCATCCACCTGACAGGTGTGGCATATCAAGAAGCTTGATCATTACACAGCATATCATTACACAGGTGCACCTTGTGCTGGGGGACAATAAAAAGCCACTCTAAAATGTGCAGTTTTGTCACACAACACAATGCCACAGATGTCTCAAGTTTTGCACGCTGACTGCAGGAATGTCCACAAGAGCTGTTGCCAGATAATTGAGTATTCATTTCTCTACCATAAGCCACCTCCACTGTAGTTTTTGAGAATTTAGCAGTGCGTCCAAATGGCCTCACAATGGCAGACCATGTGTAACCATGCCAGCCCAGGACCTCCACATCCGGCTTTTTCACCTACGGGATCGTCTGAGACCAGCCAACCAGATAGCTGATAAAACTGAGTTTGTACAACCGGAGAATTTCTGTACAAACTGTCAGAAACTATCTCAGGGAAGCTTATCTTCGTGCTCGTTGTCCTCACCAGGGTCATGACCTGACTGTAGGTTGACGTCGTTACCGACTTCGATGGCCACTGGCACGCTGGAGAAGTGTGCTCTTCACGGATGAATCGCGGTTTCAACTGTACCTGGAAGATGGGCGAGTGTTTTGCTGATGTCAACATTGGGGTTATGGTATGGGCAAGCATAAAATACGGACAACGAACACAATTGCATTTTATCAATGGCAATTTGAATGCACGGAGATACCATGACAAGATCCTGAGGCCCATTGTTGTGCTATTCATCCGCCACCATCACCTCATGTTTCAGCATGTTAATGCACGGCCCTGTGTCGCAAGGATCTATAGTATCTGTACACAATTCCTGGAAGCTGAAAATGTCCCAGATCTTTCATGGCTTGCATACTCACCAGACATGCACACATTCAGCATGTTTGGGATGCTTTGGATCGACATGTACGACAGCGTGTTCCAGTTCCCGCCAATATCCAGAAACTTCGCACAGCTATTGAAGACGAGTTGGACAAAATTACACAGGCCACAATCAACAGTCTGATCAACTCTATGCGAAGGAGATGTGTCGCACTGCATGTGGCAAATGATGATCACACCAGATACTGACTGGTTTTTTGATCCACGCCCTACCTTTTTTTAAAGGTATCTGTGACCAACAGATATCTGTATTCCCAGTCATGTGAAATCCTTAGATTAGGGCCTAATCCATTTATTTAAATTGACTGATTTCCTTACATGAACTGTAACTAAGTAAAATATTTGAAATTGTTGCATGTTGTGTTTATATTTTTATTCGGTGTATAATTTATCAGTCTTATCAGTCAATGTAACAGTTTAAAGGCCTATTCTAATGTAAAATAGCTTATTATACCATAATGTTCCAATCTATTTTTGGAAGATAAAAAAAATAATACAAGAAAAAGTTGCGGACCACCTTTGCAACTGCAGTGAGATGGAGACAGATGCAGTACTGCAACATTTAACATCTACCTCTCCTGCACTGCTCTGCATCGCACCGCACTCAAACACACACGCACACACACACACACACACACACACACACACACACACACACACACACACACACACACACACACACACACACACACACACACACACACACACACACACACACACACACACACACACACACACACACACACACACACACACACACACTGTGTGAAGACACTGAAGGCACAGGCGAGGGGACGCGGCAGTGTCAGAGCGTTAAGCCAGACCTCAGAGAAGAACAGAGCGTACTTCTGATGCTGCTCTAACTTCCTGTGTGATTTTCACAGGGGATGAAATCTGAGATAGGGGGGAGTTGTGTCTAGGTGGGTTTGTCTATCTGTCATTTTGTCTGGCCCTGATGTAGATTCAATGCCTCGGCACACAGCTAAACCAGTAGGGTGTAATCGTGGATGCCATGGGAAGCATGAATTGACACAGAAAAAAAGGAAATAATGAATCTTTTGTCTATCTGTGTTTCATAATTTTCCTTCAATTCACAAGAGGCAGAATTTATTTAAATGGAGAAAGCATCCGAGCGAGCGAAACAGCACCCCTCTGTCTCTGTATGTGTAGCCCTTCTATCTAATGCTGTCTGGTCAAAAAGAGTATGACATTGTTGCATTGAACGCAAGCGAGCATTTGGCCTCCCTTGATATAAAAAATGTATAATATAAAAGCCGAACAGCGTTGAGCTAAACTGAGTGAGCTCAACTGTGAATGGTCCTGAGCACCAAAAGAAAGTGTCAAGGGAAGGCAGTTTTGATTTGGCATCACTCCTGTCAAATTGCATTGAGAGCATACGTCATTGACAGAAACAACTTGAATTGTTGAATCTCGTTGTGTTGTTGTCCTCCGGTGGTTAGCAAGCTAGCTAAAATGGTCCCTTTCCTAAATTAGCCATGGATGGAGATAGGGATTTGGACTTGTGGTTTTACTTAATTCTCCATACTGGCCAATGATTATCGTGCCCCTGGCCTGAGGATGGAAGTTCAATATGTAGCTAGATGTAGAAGGCTAATGTTAACTAGCTAAAGTTGCCCATGAAAGGAAGTTAGACTAGCGAGCAAACATTTTAGCCAAGTAGCCTAGGACAACAAAACATAAAGGCGTGTACTGCATGACAGAGTTTCATCAACATGAAAGAGAGGAGGATGGCATTGGCGTTTCTCTACAAGTAGGGTGAGTCAAAATGTTTTTTCTACTTGCACAAATGCTCACGCAAACATAAATCAGAACCAGGGACAGCCACATCATATTTAGCTTACAATGATTGGACTAAATCGTTTTTTGGTATCTTTCAGTTGTCACTGTATTACAGTCGTGGCCAAAAGTTTTGAGAATGACAAAAATATTAATTTCCACCAAGTTTGCTGCTTCAGTGTCTTTAGATATTTTTGTCAGATGTTACTATGGAATACTGAAGTATAATTACAAGCATTTCATAAGTGTCAAAGGCTTTTATTGACAATTATATGAAGTTGATGCAAAGAGTCAATTTTTGCAGTGTTGACCCTTCTTTTTCAAGACCTCTGCAATCTGCCCTGGCATGCTGTCAATTAACTTCTGGGCCACATTCTGCCTGATGGCAGCCCATTCTTGCATAATCAATGCTTGGAGTTTGTCAGAATGTGTGGGTTTTTGTTTGTCCACCCGCCTCTTGAGGATTGACCACAAGTTCTCAATGGGATTAAGGTCTATGTAGTTTCCTGGCCATGGACCCCAAATATTGATGTTTTGTTCCCCGAGCCACTTAGTTATCCATTTTGTCTTATGGCAAGGTGCTCCATCATGCTGGAAAAGGCATTGTTCGTCACCAAACTGTTCCTGGATGGTTGGGAGAAGTTGCTCTCGGAGGATTTGTTGGTACAATTCTTCATTCATGGCTGTGTTCTTAAGCAAAATTGTGAGTGAGCCCACTCCCTTGGCTGAGAAGCAACCCCACACATGAATGGTCTCAGGATGCTTTACTGTTGGCATGACACAGGACTGATGGTAGCGCTCACCTTGTCTTCTCCGGAAAAGCTTTTTTGCGGATGCCCCAAACAATCGGAAAGGGGATTCATCAGAGAAAATTACTTTACCCCAGTCCTCAGCAGTTCAATCTCTGTACCTTTTGCAGAATATCAGTCTGTCCCTGATGTTTTTCCTGGAGAGAAGTGGCTTCTTTGCTGCCCTTCCTGACACAAGGCCATCCTCCAAAAGTCCTCGCCTCACGATGCGTGCAGATGCACTCACACCTGCCTGCTGCCATTCCTGAGCAAGCTCTGTACTGGTGGTGCCCCGATACAGCAGCTGAATCAACTTTAGGAGACAGTCCTGGCACTTGCTGGACATTCTTGAGCGCCCTGAAGCCTTCTTTACAACCATTGAACCGCTCTCCTTGAAGATCTTGATGGTTTTGATAAATGGTTGATTTAGGTGCAATCTTACTGGCAGCAATATCCTTGCCTGTGAATCCCTTTTTGTGCAAAGCAATGATGATGGCACGTGTTTCCTTGCAGGTAAACATGGTTGACAGAGGAAGAACAATAATTCCAAGCACCACCCTCCTTTTGAAGCTTCCAGTCTGTTATTCGAACATAATCAGCATGGCAGTGATCTCCAGCCTTGTCCTCGTCAACACTCACACCTGTGTTAACGAGAGAATCACTGACATGATGTCAGCTGCTCCTTTTGTGGCAGGGCTGAAATGCAGTGGAACTTTTTTGGGGGGGATTCAGTTAATTTGCATGGCAAAGAGGGACTTTGCAATTAATTGCAATTCATCTGATCACTCTTCATAACATTCTGGACTATATGCAAGTTGCCATCATACAAACTGAGGCAGCAGACTTTGTGAAAATTAATATTTGTGTCATTCTCAAAACTTTTGGCCACGACTGTAGACTAAGCATAGGTAATTTGATGTTGAAATGTTGAAGTTGAAATGGTGCTGGAATAGTGGGTGCAGCTCCTGTTTTCTTTGCGACTTGCAGTAACTCTCCGTGGATCTAAATCAATAGTTGTTAAGTGGTCCGAAAATGTCTTAAACATTAACTTGCTTGACCATGCTGTAGTTCATGTAACTGTTTGTTACATGCAATATGTTTTGTGGACTTCACCGGACAGAGGTTGCTCTCTGGTTTTATGATGTAACAAAGGTGTGGTTGAATTTATTCTGCCACTGTCTTATTGTTTCATCCTTTAGGCCTATATACAGTATCACGGTCACAAGGTGAACTAACAGGTTATAGAGCAAACAATGCAATTATCATAACATATAGGTTGTAATATGGCCTTTTATGGCTTCCCCAGTGATTTTACCCACACACTGCTACTGAACTAAACTCTCTCTCAGTTCACACTCAGATAATGTTGCCTCTGTGTATTTTGGGCTGCGTTTACACTGGTAGTCCTATTCTCTAGCACTGATTTTGAAGTCGCAGGCAGCGCTACCTCATCAAGAGACCACAGGCAACCATGAGCCTGAAACATGTCTTTGAAGAACCCTTTTGGGTTCCATGTAGAACCCTTTCCACAGAGGAACCCCAAATGGTTCTACCTGAAACCAAAACGGGTTTTACATGGAAACAAAAAGGGGGACAGCCAAAGAACCCTTTTGGAACCCTTTTTTCTAAGAGTGTAGCCATAATCTTAACCTTAACCTCATGTCCACAACCCGGCTCAATGCAAAATAACACATTAAAAGAACACTGATGGTCCTCCTTTTTGCAAGCACGGACACTCACGACATTCAAACAGACATCTGAAAAAGACCTCAAAAAGTCAGAACTCTTTAAAATACTTATTTATTACAATAGAACATTGTATACCCGTTGACATTATATTAAATCCCAAACATGCATATTATTTCTCTGTGTTCTAATGAACATACATTCAGACCTGCTGCTGGGATCATCAGTGTCAGATTTTTTTATCAGAATAAATACTAAATACCACTTTCCTCACCAGCATATTAGTGTTAAGGTTCTCGGATTGAAATATCAGTTGAAACCCACTGCACCTCTAACATCACAAATAAATAAATGAATGCTCATTACACTGCCATTACTGTTCTGCCAAAATATAATGGTCATTGGCCAGAAAATAGACATGAAACAGATCTCCTCCTGTTCTCTAGATCTTGTGGAGTCCAAAGAAGTTGGCATGATGAGCGTGGCTGAGCATGGCTGGATGGGAGACATTCACATACAGCCAGTCCTGCTTTTCAAGCTTCAGTGTGGATCCCAGGTAACTCCCCGAGGTCCAGACATGCCCATGAGAGCCCAGGTTGCAGTAGCCCTCCCTGTGCCCCTCCATTAGGGTGAGAGACTTGCGATTCCCTGGCCTTTTTACAAACACAGAGTGAACCAAGGCATCTGTAGGGGTGCAGTGATTGGCTTCAAACTGCACCCGGGAGTAGATGTGGTAGAGCCCAGTCTCGTTGACTTGCAGACCGCCATCCCGATAGACCACGCCCCCCTCTGTGAAGGCCCGCCCCGCCTTTGGCTCCCAACGCAAGGTATTCTGTGAAACATGCTTCTCAATCCGACCTGAGGGAGACAAAGGGAGACAGCAGGGAGAATGGCGTTAGAGATGACACTCCACTGGGCCTACATCAGGAGTGCATGCTTAATTCAATTAATCAAGGTCCTGATGAGCAGCTGATTACTAGAAGCAGGTATGTTAGAGCAGAGCTGGAGCAAAAGCCTACACACCAAAACAAAGTAATTAAACTTTTGATTTGAACTGCACTCAGCCAGAGCCAGCCCTAGCCATTTGGGAGCCCTAAGCAACATTTTAATGGTGGAGAGAAAATAAGTTTTAGAGTTACTTCAATTATACACATTTTGCCATGTGGTGGACTTTTGCAGTTTCATAACTTATTTAATTTAGCCATGGGGCGGAGAGACAATTTTGCAGTTTTACAGCCAATTTCCTGCAATTCTACTCATTTTGCCATAGGGTGGAGATATTTTTTTAAATCATGTTAATATGATATCTGAGTGAGAGTGACTAACAAAATCAATGGGGGCCCCCTAGAGGTCAGGGCCCCTGGGCATGCGCCCTTCGTGCCTGGTCGGTAATTCGATCATGATAGCTGGCTAGACCAACTTACCAACAAATAAAACATTTGCTGACATGGGCTAATTTAGTGACTGACATAAAATAAAAACTGCTGATGCACAACCAAATGTAGATATTGCACCTTGTGTATTCTACTATTCTAACTCAGAACTGTAATTTGAAACGCACATTTTTATTTATTTTTGGTCTGTGGCCCCCTATTGGCCGCAGGGCCCTGAGCGGTCACTTCTGTCGCTTAGTGGCTAGGGCCGGCTCTGCCCCCAGCTTACCTATAACATGTGCTGCAGGTCTGCCGGCTGTCTTCCCTCTGTTTGGATTGATCTCTGGAAGGTCACCCACTAGCTTCTCAGGCCCACGACCATCGATCTCTATGTTCATTTCCTGTGAAAAAAGAAGAGATAAATCTCATTGCCACTTCACATTAGCACACACACACAAGGTTTTTCGCATCAATATAAAATATCCACATCACAGATGTTACATGACATTTTGTGGTTAAGGGTGATCAATATAAATGTAGTGCTAAGATACATTGAACATCAGCTCTTCTCTGAACATATATTTTGAGTCAAGGATTTCCTGTAGCACCGCCGGACTTGTGACCACAACTCTGAACAGATTCCGGTCTGGGCTGACGTTTTTAAATGTCACTGCTACTTAATAGTCTGAGATGCAGAGGCAGCAAGAAAACTTGCACAAAAGTTAAAGCCTGTTTTGCCTATTTTCCATCAACACTTTACCTCTGTCTGTCCCCTACCCCTCACCAGTCTCCCACTCCTTTTCCAGTGGTCACAATAATCATCAAGGTGATAATTAAATGGTAGGATGCATATTTTTTTCAGTTCAGTTTTTTCTTGTTGCTACGATATTGAATTGTGTTACTATATGTCTCTGTTTTTCTCATCTGTAAGTTAAGATGTTTTAGCCAACAACAAAAACAATGAAAGGCAACGAGATACTAAATATGAACTACCACAAATTCCTCAATGCGTCTATATCATTGATGGTTTTGGCAGAGGAAAGATGCTGACATCATACAGAAAGTACATTATGAGACAGAAAAGTAACAAAATACAGAGACCCTTTGGTACAAATAGAAATCAAAGAGCAGACTGGCTCCAGGAGAACCCCACCCAAACACACACCCTCACCTGTTGTATCCCATCGAGTTGCGTCTGTAGTTTGAATATTTGGTAGGCACCCAGTCCCAATGCTCCAAACACCAGCAGCAGCAGAAACAGCAGAGCCATAGCCAGGCTCCAGGAGCCAACCCCCCTGCAGCCTCTGACCCTGCCCCGCTCCATCACTCTCTCGTGGGCAGGAGGGAAGGACCAGCAGGGCAGCATGCCTGGAGGTTGGACCGACGGCTGTGGAGACGGCTGTGGACCTCTACCACTGTCCACTAGAAACACCTGGGGGTAAGGATAGCCCTGTGTACCGCTCATGGTGCAAAGTGTGTGAGAGAGGAGCGTGAGTGTGTGTGTCGCCTTTGTGTGCAGGAGGTGTGTGCTTCTATCTGAGCATCTCAGTCTTATAAAAACCTGGGTTACTGGAACCCACAGCTTCCAACCACACACACTGAGTAGGTCTGTGACAAGCTCACACCACCTCTCACTCACGCTCTCCATCCACTCCTCTCTCAAAAGGAAACTTAGCCAGGTGACTGGTGCTGTTGCAGGACAAGTAGATAATAATGAGCTCATAGTAGAGAAACTAATTTACACTTTCACACACACTTTCATACATGCAGCTAATGAGTGGAGAACAGGAGGGCTTCTTAAAGAAAAACTAACAGGTCTGTGAGAGCGGGAATTCTTACTGGTTGGTAGGTGATCAAATACTTATGTCATGCAATAAAATGCAAAGGAATTACTTAAAAATCATACAATGTGATTTTCTGCATTTTTGTTTTAGATTCCGTCTCTCACAGTTGAAGTGTACCTATGATAAAAATGACAGACCTCTGCATGATTTGTAAGTAGGAAAACCTGCAAAATCTGCAGTGTATCAAATACTTGTTCTCCCCACTGTATATGGTCCCTGACAAATAAACCAAAACATGAACAAGTGGGGTGTTTAGCTGACCCCCCTTCTAACCACCTTGTTCATCTCAGCGTGGGGCCAGACGAAGAGGACAACCTAGAAAGACTACTTGAGAAAGCCCCTCACATGTACTCACAGCCCTAGCCAATTTCCACAGAACTACTTCTGGTGTATGAGGAACGTTTGATTGACATGCAAGTCTGACTGTCAGTTCTGGAAATGGTTAACCTTACAGTACCTTGAAATGATGATGGAATGCCTCCACAGCAATCTTCATGGAGGCAACAGTGAATGCTTTTGTAGAGAGTAGGGGGATTGCTGCTTTTGTCACCTGTATAATTAAAATAAAAAGTCACAGAGAGAATTGTGTATGTATATTTATATTTGTAAACAGTTATGCAGGAGAAAATGATTGTTTCAGAAGCAAACACACACTTCTCAGTGGGAAGTAGAAACTGCCACATGAAAAAGCTTAGAGCCACTGAGCCTGCTTTCATCAGGAGTCTGTTGCTCTTTGTGAGAACCGAGAACGGTATGGTGTGTGTGTGGTCTAACCAAGAGAAGGAAGACATCATCACATCGACTCAGAACCCCCCAACCCCCTAACATTTGCTCACCTGGGTTTACAGGAAAGTGACACTCTGACACAAAATGTAATACTTTCAGTCATTTCTATTCATGGTATTTTACCCGTTCCACTACTTTTCACATTTGTTTGTAAGTATTTGGGCGCGATCCTCTGCCCTGGCGTTGTTGACGCATGTCAAATCTTAAAATGACTTGATAGGTATTTTAAGTATCAACTAACCACATCATATGTAATAGCAATCTGTCAGTCGATGACACGGTCAAAGACATGGCACGCAACCATTGGTTGATGCATGCAATGTCTGATTAGGGGAACGCAATCTTAGACTTAAGCAATAAGGCCCGAGGGGGTGAGGTATATGGCCAATATACCACGGCTAAGGGCTGTTCTTAACCACGACGCAATATACCACAAACCGCCGAAGTGCCTTATTGCTATTATAAACTGGTTACCAACGTAATTAGAACAGTAAAAATAAATGTTTAGTCATACCCGTGGTATACGATTTGATATACCACGGCTGTCAGTCAGTCAGCATTCAGGGCTTGAACCACCCAGTATATACATCACAATTGACCCTTCGCTAAGCCTCGCCCCGGAATTTTGGGCAACCAATCGCAACACTTCAATGGATTGCAACTGTCGTCGAGTCCGACACCAAAGGTGGTGGTAAATGAAGTTAGTTCACTCAGGCCGTTTATCAATGCACCACTGCGACCTGTATGCTCTCGTGGGCTGGCCCTTGCTTCATATTCGTCGCCAAACCCACTGGCTCCAGGTCATCTATAAGTCTTTGCTAGGTAAAGCCCCGCCTTATCTCAGCTCACTGGTCACCATAGCAGCACCCATGCATAGCACGCGCTCCAGCAGGTATATTCCACTGGTCACCCCCAAAGCTAATTCCACCTTTGGCCGCCTTTCCTTCCAGTTCTCTGCTGCCAATGACTGGAACGAACTGCAAAAATCACTGAAGCTGGAGGCTCATATCTCCCTCACTAACTTTAAGCACCAGCTGTCAGAGCAGCTCACAGATCACTGCAGCTGTACATAGCCCATCTGTAAATAGCCCATCCAACTACCTCATCCCGATACTGTTCTTTATTTTATTTATTTTGCTCCTTTGCACCCCAGTATCTCTACTTGCACACTCATCTTCTGCACATCTATCACTCCAGTGTTTAATTGCTATATTGTAATTATTTCGTCACTATGGCCTATTTATTGCCTTACCTACCTAATCTTACTTCATTTGCACACACTGTATATAGACTTTTTCTACTGTATTATTGACTGTATGTTTGTTTATTCCATGTGTAACTTGTTGTTGTTTGTGTTGCACTGCTTTGCTTTATCTTGGCCAGGTCGCAGTTGTAAATGAGAACTTGTTCTCAATGAGCCTACCTGGTTAAATAAAGGTGAGAAAAAAAAAGTTTATACATTTTTTCAATAAATGTCAGTTCCAGTCTACTTTTTTGGGTGTGTCTCCCTTACCAATGCAATTGCAGCTGGGTCTGGTCTACTTAGTTCATTGACTTTCATTGAACCAGAATAAAACAGCAAGTGGGGTGTCTCGCTTCCTCTTCCATCTCTGTCCGACTCCTCGAACAAACTCATGTATGAAATGCATGAAGGCCAGTGAGGGCGGTGGGAAAAAACGTTTTCTTCAAAAAATAAATGGTTTAAATGTCTAAGTAATTGAACAGTGCTCCAGGAGTACTTGTGATGAAATGTATAACCTGTTTTTTAAATCCGAATTTATACTTTTGTTACATTGCTTGCTAGCCAGCAGTTCCGACCCGCTTGCTTACAGCTGCACTACGGTCGAACAGGCTTCCATGGTAGATTAAGACAGCTTTTCCCAAGAATCAAAACAAGAGAGCCCCAGGAGCGAGTTTGGGAAACCCTGGATTAAGATACAGCAGCGCCGGCGTGACATATGGCTCAGAAAACGTACCTCATTCCAGGGATGAGAAATGCGTTGTACTCCAAATTGTCCCATTATCCCAACTGTTACACCGAGAAGTCGTTCAATCTTCTCGGTGTAATAGTTGGGATATTGTGACAATTCGGAGTACAACGTATTTTTCATCCCTGGATTGAGGTAATATAACTTGTTTTCTCAAAATGTATGTTAGCTTAGCTAAATTGGCTATAGAGAGCAATAGTAATGGCGTCTTTTTGTAGGCACTAACTCCGCCATGGTTCGTTGGACAAAGCCTGTTGGAAAATGAATGTCGTTTTTGTAGGGTTTATGGATAAACGCCGTAAATAAGGTCTGTGGTAAACACAGGCTTATGAGATCTCATACATTTTGTTTTATGAGATAATCTTCATTAGCTAACAACACTTTTTGTGAATTCTGAAGCATTTATGTAATAAAAAAGCACATTAAAGGCTTCATAATTCATATAGGTCATGGATCGGACCCTTTTTTTCAATTTTCGCCTAAAACGACATACCCAAATCTAACTGCCTGTAGCTCAGGACCTGAAGCAAGGATATGCATATTCTTGATACCATTTGAAAGGAAACACTTTGAAGTTTGTGGAAATGTGAAATGAATGTAGAAGAATATTTTTATTTTTCATTTTATTTCACCTTTATTTAACCAGGTATGGCAAGTTGAGAACAACAACACAGAGTTACACATGGAGTAAAACAAACATACAGTCAATAATACAGTAGAAAAATAAGTCTATATACAATGTGAGCAAATGAGGTGAGATAAGGGAGGTAAAGGCAAAAAAAGGCCATGGTGGCGAAGTAAATACAATATAGCAAGTAAAACACTGGAATGGTAGATTTGCAGTGGAAGAATGTGCAAAGTAGAGATAGAAATAATGGGGTGCAAAGGAACAAAATAAATAAATAAATACAGTAGGGGGAGTGGTAGCTGTTTGGGCTAAATTATAGATGGGCTATTTACAGGTGCAGTAATCTGTGAGCTGCTCTGACAACTGGTGCTTAAAGCTAGTGAGGGAGATAAGTGTTTCCAGTTTCAGAGATTTTTGTAGTTCGTTCCAGTCATTGGCAGCAGAGAACTGGAAGGAGAGGCGGCCAAAGGAAGACTTTGATTTTGGGGGTGACCAGAGAGATATACCTGCTGGAGCGCGTGCTACAGGTGGGTGCTGCTATGGTGACCAGTGAGCTGAGATAAGGGGGGACTTTCCCTAGCAGGGTCTTGTAGATGACCTGGAGCCAGTGGGTTTGGCGAAGAGTATGAAGCAAGGGCCAGCCAACGAGAGCGTACAGGTCGCAGTGGTGGGTAGTATATGGAGCTTTGGTGACTAAACGGATGGCACTGTGATAGACTGCATCCAATTTATTGAGTAGGGTATTGGAGGCTATTTTGTAAATGACATTGTCGAAGTCGAGGATCAGTAGGATGGTCAGTTTTACAAGGGTATGTTTGGCAGCATGAGTGAATGATGCTTTGTTGCGAAATAGGAAGCCAATTCTAGATTTAACTTTGGATTGGAGATGTTTGATGTGAGTCTGGAAGGAGAGTTTACAGTCTAACCAGACACCTAGGTATTTGTAGTTGTCCACATATTCTAAGTCAGAACCGTCCAGAGTTGTGATGTTGGACGGGCGGGCAGGTGCAGGCAGCGATCGGTTGAAGAGCATGCATTTAGTTTGAATTGTATTTAAGAGCAATTGGAGGCCACGGAAGGAGAGTTGTATGGCATTGAAGCTCGTCTGGAGGGTTGTTAACACAGTGTCCAAAGAAGGGCCAGAAGTATACAGAATGGTGTCGTCTGCGTAGAGGTGGATCGGAGACTCACCAGCAGCAAGAGCGACATCATTGATGTATACAGAGAAGAGAGTCGGTCCAAGAATTGAACCCTGTGGCACCCCCATAGAGACTGCCAGAGGCCCGGACAACAGGCCCTCCGATTTGCCACACTGAACTCTATCAGAGAAGTAGTTGGTGAACCAGGCGAGGCAATCATTTGAGAAACCAAGGCTATCGAGTCTGCCGATGAGGATGTGGTGATTGACAGAGTTGAAAGCCTTGGCCAGGTCAATAAATACGGCTGCACAGTATTGTTTCTTATCGATGGCGGTTAAGATATCGTTTAGGACCTTGAGCGTCACTGAGGTGCACCCATGACCAGCTCTGGAACCAGATTGCATAGCAGAGAAGGTATGGTGGGATTCGAAATGGTTGGTAATCTGTTTGTTGACTTGGCTTTCGAAGACCTTAGAAAGGCAGGGTAGGATAGATATAGGTCTGTAGCAGTTTGGGTCAAGAGTGTCCCCCCCTTTGAAGAGGGGGATGACCACAGCTGCTTTCCAATCTTTGGGAATCTCAGACGACACGAAAGAGAGGTTGAACAGGCTAGTAATAGGGGTTGCAACAATTTCGGCAGATAATTTTAGAAAGAAAGGGTCCAGATTGTCTAGCCCGGCTGATTTGTAGGGGTCCAGATTTTGCTGCTCTTTCAGAACATCAGCTGACTGGATTTGGGAGAAGGAGAAATGGGTAAGGCTTGGGCGAGTTGCAGTGCTGTTGACCGGAGTAGGGGTAGCCAGGTGGAAAGCATGGCCAGCCGTAGCAAAATGCTTATTGTAATTCTCAATTATTGTGGATTTATCGGTGGTGACAGTGTTTCCCATCCTCAGTGCAGTGGGCAGCTGGGAGGAGGTGTTCTTATTCTCTATGGACTTTACAGTGTCCCAGAACTTTTTTGAGTTTGTGTTGCAGGAAGCAAATTTCTGCTTGAAAAAGCTAGCCTTGGCTTTTCTAACTGTTCTTCACATTCTTCACGCCACTTCCTCTTGAATTTGCAGACGTGTTGCTGTGCGTTTTGTTGCTGTGCGTTTTGTTGCCAACTTTACTTTGCTAGCTGACAACTTTACGTTTTTTTTTCTCTTTTTAATTACCGTTTATATTTTTAGTTTTTCCATCGCAACTTTTTTCCCTCATTCAACTTTTTCACTCCGGACGTTTTATCTGGACATGGTTCGTCAGCACCTTCAACAGCCGAAGCTAAGTAGTAACATTAACATGATGTCTTCTAATTGCAGTCGCTGTACTCATAATATACAGGAGAACGATCGCCTTATGGCGAGGAAAGCTGTGCTGCAAGCCCAGCTTCAGACGCAATCGTTAAAATGCTGTTGGAATGCTCAACTGGTGTCCCTCATTCAGCCGACAGAAACTTTCAACCGGTTTTCCCCATTATGTAGCGAGTCGGAGTCTGAGGCTGAGTCTTCTCTTGTCTCTACTCCTCCCGCTACGGGGTCTGAGACGCAGAAGGCTCCAACCATTAGCTCTGACAAATTGAAAACCCTAGTCATTGGCGACTCCATTACCCGCAGTATTAGACTTAAAACGAATCACCCAGCGATCATACACTGTTTACCAGGGGGCAGGGCTACCGACGTTAAGGCTAATCTGAAGATGGTGCTGGCTAAAGCTAAATCTGGCGAGTGTAGAGAGTATAGAGATATTGTTATCCACGTCGGCACCAACGATGTTAGGATGAAACAGTCAGAGGTCACCAAGTGCAACATAGCTTCAGCGTGTAAATCAGCTAGAAAGATGTGTCGGCATCGAGTAATTGTCTCTGGCCCCCTCCCAGTTAGGGAGAGTGACGAGCTCTACAGCAGAGTCTCACAACTCAATCGCTGGTTGAAAACTGTTTTCTGCCCCTCCCAAAAGATATAATTTGTAGATAATTGGCCCTCTTTCTGGGACTCACCCACAAACAGGACCAAGCCTGACCTGCTGAGGAGTGACGGACTCCATCCTAGCTGGAGGGGTGCTCTCATCTTATCTACTAACATAGATAGGGCTCTAACTCCCCTAGCTCCACAATGAAATAGGGTGCAGGCCAGGCAGCAGGCTGTTAGCCAACCTGCCAGCTTAGTGGAGTCTGCCAATAGCACAGTCAGTGTAGTCAGCTCAGCCATCCCCATTGAGACTGTGTCTGTGCCTCGACCTAGGTTGGGCAAAACTAAACATGGCGGTGTTCGCCTTAGCAATCTCCTCCATTCCTGCCATTATTAAAAGAGATCGTGATACCTCACATCTCAAAATAGGGTTACTTAATGTTAGATCCCTCACTTCAAAGGCAGTCATCTTGATGTGATTGGCCTGACTGAAACATGGCTTAAGCCTGATGAATTTACTGTGTTAAATGAGGCCTCACCTCCTGGTTACACTAGTGACCATATCCCCCGTGCATCCCGCAAAGTCGGAGGTGTTGCTAACATTTACGATAGCAAATTTCAATTTACAAAAAAAACATGATGACGTTTTCATCTTTTGAGCTTCTAGTCATGAAATCTATGCAGCCTACTCAATCACTTTTTATAGCTACTGTTTACAGGCCTCCTGGGCCATATACAGCGTTCCTCTCTGAGTTCCCTGAATTCCTATCAGACCTTGTAGTCATAGCAGATCATATTCTAATTTTTGGTGATTTTAATATTCATATGGAGAAGTCCACATAACCACTCCAAAAGTCTTTCGGAGCCATCATCGACTCAGTGGGTTTTGTCCAACATGTCTCTGGACCTACTCACTGCCACAGTCATACTCTGGACCTAGTGTTGTCCCATGGAATAAATGTAGATCTTAATGTTTTTCCACATAATCCTGGACTATCGGACCACCATTTTATTACGTTTGCAATCGCAACAAATAATCTGCTCAGACCCCAACCAAGGAGCATCAAAAGTCGTGCTATAAATTCTCAGACAACACAAAAATTCCTTGATGCCCTTCCAGACTCCTTCTGCCTACCCAAGGACGTCAGAGGACAAAAATCAGTTAACCACCTAACTGAGGAACTCAATTTAACCTTGCGCAATACCCTAGATGCAGTTGCACCCCTAAAAACTAAAAACATTTGTCATAAGAAACTAGCTCCCTGGTATACAGAAAATACCCGAGCTTTGAAGCAAGCTTCCAGAAAATTGGAACGGAAATGGTGCCACACCAAACTGGAAGTCTTCCGACTAGCTTGGAAAGACAGTACCGTGCAGTACCGAAGAGCCCTCACTGCTGCTCGATCATCCTACTTTTCCAACTTATTAATCGAGGAAAATAAGAACAATCCAAAATTTATTTTTGATACTGTTGCAAAGCTAACTAAAAAGCAGCATTCCCCAAGAGAGGATGGCTTTCACTTCAGCAGTAATAAATTCATGAACTTCTTTGAGGAAAAGATCATGACCATTAGAAAGCAAATTACGGACTCCTCTTTGAATCTGCGTATTCCTCCAGGGCTTAGCTGTTCTGGATCTGCACAGCTCTGCCAGGGCCTGGAATCGGGAGAGACACTTAAGTGTTTTAGTACTATATCTCTTGACACAATGATGAAAATAATCATGGCCTCTAAACCTTCAAGCTGCATACTGGATCCTATTCCTACTAAACTACTGAAAGAGCTGCTTCCTGTGCTTGGCCCTCCTATGTTGAACATAATAAACGGCTCTCTATCCACCGGATGTGTACCAAACTCACTAAAAGTGGCAGTAATAAAGCCTCTCTTGAAAAAGCCAAACCTTGACCCGGAAAATATAAAAACTATCGGCCTATATCGAATCTTCCATTCCTCTCAAAAATGTTAGAAAAAGCTGTTGCGCAGCAACTCACTGCCTTCCTGAAGACAAACAATGTATACGAAATGCTTCAGTCTGGTTTTAGACCCCATCATAGCACTGAGACTGCACTTGTGAAGGTGGTAAATGACCTTTTAATGGCGTCAAACCGAGGCTCTGCATCTGTCCTCGTGCTACTAGACCTTAGTGCTGCCTTTGACACCATCGATCACCACATTCTTTTGGAGAGACTGGAAACCCAAATTGGTCTACACGGACAAGTTCTGGCCTGGTTTAGATCTTACCTGTCGGAAAGATATCAGTTTGTCTCTGTGAATGGTTTGTCCTCTGACAAATCAACTGTACATTTCGGTGTTCCTCAAGGTTCCGTTTTAGGACCACTATTGTTTTCACTATATATTTTACCTCTTGGGGATGTTATTCGAAAACATAATGTTAACTTTCACTGCTATGTGGATGACACACAGCTGTACATTTCAATGAAACATGGTGAAGCCCCAAAATTGCCCTCGCTAGAAGCCTGTGTTTCAGACATACGGAAGTGGATGGCTGAAAACGTTCTACTCTTAAACTCGGACAAAACAGAGATGCTTGTTCTAGGTCCCAAGAAACAAAGAGATCTTCTGTTAAATCTGACAATTAATCTTGATGGTTGTAAAGTCGTCTCAAATAAAACTGTGAAGGACCTCGGCGTTACTCGTGACCCTGATCTCTCTTTTGACGAACATATCCAGACTGTTTCAAGGACAGCTTTTTTCCATCTACATAACATTGCAAAAATCAGAAATGTTCTGTCCAAAAACGATGCAGAAAAATTAATACATGCATTTGTTACTTCTAGGTTAGACTACTGCAATGCTCTACTTTCCGGCTACCCGGATAAAGCACTAAACAAACTTCAGTTAGTGCTAAATACGGCTGCTAGAATCCTGACTAGAACCAAGAAATTTGATCATATTACTCCAGTGCTAGCTTCCCTACACTGGCTTCCTGTTAAGGCTAGGGCTGATTTCAAGGTTTTACTGTTAACCTATAAAGCGTTACATGGGCTTGCTCCTGCCTATCTTTCTGAGTTGGTCCTGCCGTACATACCTATACGTATGCTACGGTCACAAGACGCAGGCCTCCTAATTGTCCCTAGAATTTCTAAGCAAACAGCAGGAGGCAGGGCTTTCTCCTATAGATCTCAATTTTTATGGAACGGGCTGCCTACCCATGTGAGAGACGCAGATTCGGTCTCAACCTTTAAGTCTTTACTGAAGACTTATCTCTTCAGTAGGTCATATGATTGAGTGTAGTCTGGCCCAGGAGTGTGAAGGTGAACGGAAAGGCTCTGGAGCAACGAACCGCCCTTGCTGTCTCTGCCTGGCCGGTTCCCCTCTCTCCACTGGGATTCTCTGCCTCTAACCCTATTACAGGGGCTGAGTCACTGGCTTACTGGTGCTCTTTCATGCCTTCCCTGGGAGGGGTGCGTCACTTGAGTGGGTTGAGTTACTGACGTGATCTTCCTGTCTGGGTTGGCGCCCCCCCTTGGTTTGTGCTGTGGTGGAGATCTTTGTGGGCTATACTCGGCCTTGTCTCAGGATTGTAAGTTGGTGGTTGAAGATAAGCCTCTAGTGGTGCGGGGGCTGTGCTTTGGCAAAGTGGGTGGGGTTTTTCCTTTCTGTTTGGCCCTGTCCGGGGGTATCTTCGGATGGGGCCACAGTGTCTCCTGACCGCTCCTGTCTCAGCCTCCAGTATTTATGCTGCAGTAGTTTATGTGTCGGGGGGCTAGGGTCAGTTGGTTATACCTGGAGTACTTCTCCTGTCTTATCCAGTGTCCTGTGTGAATTTAAGTATGCTCTCTCTAATTCTCTCGTTCTCTCTTTCTTTCTCTCTCTCTGAAAATCTGAGCCCTAGGACCATACGTCACGGCAAACCGGGCATGATGACTCCTTGCTGTCCCCAGTCCACCTGGCCTTGCTGCTGTTCCAGTTTCAACTGCTATGCCTGTGGTTATGGAACCCCTACCTGTCCCAGACCTGCTGCTTTCAACTCTTAATGATCGGCTATGAAAAGCCAACTGACTTTTATTCCTGATTATTATTTGACCATGCTTGTCATTTATGAACATTTTGAAAATCTTGGCTCTCTCTAATTCTCTCCTTCTCTCTTTCTTTCTCTCTCTCGGAGGACCTGAGCCCTAGGACCATACGTCAGGACTACCGGGCATGATGACTCCTTGCTGTCCCCAGTCCGCCTGGCCTTGCTGCTATTCCAGTTTCAACTGTTCTGCCTGCGGTTACGGAACCCCTACCTGTCCCAGACCTGCTGTTTTCAACTCTTAATGATCGGCTATGAAAAGCCAACTGACATTTATTCCTGAATATTATCTGACCATGCTAGTCAATAATGAACATTCTGAAAATCTTGGCTCTCTCTAATTTTCTCCTTCTCTCTTTCTTTCTCTCTCTCGGAGGACCTGAGCCCTAGGACCATACGTCAGGACTACCGGGCATGATGACTCCTTGCTGTCCCCAGTCCACCTGGCCTTGCTGCTATTCCAGTTTCAACTGTTCTGCCTGCGGTTATGGAACCGCCACCTGTCCCAGACCTGCTGTTTTCAACTCTTAATGATCGGCTATGAAAAGCCAACTGAAAATTATTCATGATTATTATTTGACCATGCTTGTCACTTATGAACATTTTGAACATCTTGGCATAGTTCTGTTATAATCTCCACCCGGCACAGCCAGAAGAGGACTGGCCACCCCTCATAGCCTGCTTCCTCTATAGGTTTCTTCCTAGGTTTTGGCCTTTCTAGGGAGTTTTTCCTAGCCACCGTGCTTCTACACCTGCATTGCTTGCTGTTTGGGGTTTTAGGCTGGGTTTCTGTACAGCACTTCGAGATATTATCTGATGTACGAAGGGCTATATAAAATAAACTTGATTGATTGATTGAACTGCCTGTGTATATTGGTTTCTAGCTTCCCTGAAAAGTTGCATATCACTGGGGCTGTTCGATGCTAATGCAGAACGCCATAGGATGTTTTTGTGTTGGTTAAGGGCAGTCAGGTCTGGAGATAACCATGGGCTATATCTGTTCCTGGTTCTAAATTTCTTGAATGGGGCATGCTTATTTAAGATGGTGAGGAAGGCATTTAAAAAAAATAACCAGGCATCCTCAACTGACGGGATGAGATCAATATCCTTCCAGGATACCCCGGCCAGGTCAATTAGAAAGGCCTGCTCGCTGAAGTGTTTCAGGGAGCGTTTGACAGTGATGAGTGGAGGTCGTTTGACCGCTGACCCATTATGGATGCAGGCAATGAGGCAGGCAATCCAATTTGTAAGTCGCTCTGGATAAGAGCGTCTGCTAAATGACTTAAATGTAAATGTAAATGTAAATGCAATGATCGCTGAGATCTTGGTTGAAAACAGCAGAGGTGTATTTAGAGGGCAAGTTAGTTAGGATGATATCTATGAGGGTGCCCGTGTTTACGGCTTTGGGGTGGTACCTGGTAGGTTCATTGATAATTTGTGTGAGATTGAGGGCATCAAGCTTAGATTGTAGGATGGCTGGGGTGTTAACCTCTACAGGATTGGTGGGTCCCTCTCGGGATGGTTGAGCTAACGTAGGCTAATGCGATTAGCATGAGGTTGGAAGTAACAAGAACATTTCCAAGGACATAGACATATCTGATATTGGCAGAAAGCTTAAATTCTTGTTAATCTAACTGCACTGTCCAATTTACAGTCGCTATTACAGTGAAATAATACAATGCTATTGTTTGAGGAGTGCACAGTTATGAACTTGAAAAGTTATTAATAAACATATTAGGCACATTTGGGCAGTCTTGATACAAAATCTTGAAAAGAAATGCAATGGTTCATTGGATCAGTCTAAAACACATACACTGCACATACACTGCTGCCATCTAATGGCCAACATCTAAATTGTGCCTGGGCTGGAAAATTACATTATGGCCTTTCTCTTGCATTTCAAAGATGATGGTACAAAAAACATTATTAACTTTTTAATACAGATCTAATGTGTTATATCATCTACACCAAGATGGCATAGCAGTGAGACGTCCTTTGTCCTCGTCTTGTCGTGTCCCGTGTATATATATATTTACATCTTCGCATATCTTTTTTATATTTACTTTTCCAAAAACTCAACTTCAAAACACTCTCCTGCAACCCGCTTCACCAATTTACATTTTTATTTTATTTACCTCAAATCGGAAATCCACAATAGAAGCTAGCCAGAAACTAACCAGAAGCTAGCCAGAAGATAGCCAGAAGCTAACCAGAAGCTAGCCAGAAGCTAACCAGAAGCTAGCCAGAAGCTAGCCAGAAGCTAATCAGAAACTAGCCAGAAGCTAACCAGAAGCTAGCCAGTTTACTGGCTACCGTTAGTATTCAGCTAACCACGGTTTGTGGTCATCAGCTATCCTTTAGCTCGAAAAGCTATCGGCAGTTTTGTACAACGCGACTCAGACCAGAACATACCGGAGCTCTTTTTCTCTCCATATCCCCGGATTTCAACCGCAAGCTCTGGACATTTACACCTGGATCTCGCAGCTAGCTAGCTGCTATCCGTGTGACTATTGGTTTACGTCGATCCCGGAGCAAACATCAATTATTCCGGAGCTAGCCAGCTGAAGAGTTCCATCAGCCACTCCTGGGCTACAATCACCTATCCGGACCCGTTTTACTGCCGATGCGGAGCCCCACCGGGCCTTCACGACTGGACTACCGACGTTATCTGCCCGAGGGAGTTATCCAACTGGCCCCTCCGTCGCGACGTTACCTGAACGCCCATCTGCGGCCTGCTAATCGTTAGCTGTCTTATCGGCTGCTATCTGAATAGTTCTATCGGACAATTTTTCTTGGGTCACTATAACTATATCTATTTTGCCAATTGGATTGATCCCCTCTACCACACGGAACCCCACTAATCTACCGACGGAAACGCACGAGGTGGCTAAAAACAGACCTCCATCCTATGCTAGCTTGCTACCGATGGCCCGGCTAGCTGTCTGAATCGCCGTTACCCCAACCAACCTCACTACTCACTGGACCCTTATGATCACTCGACTAAGCATGCCTCTCCTTAATGTCAATATGCCTTGTCCATTGCTGTTCTGGTTAGTGTTTATTGGCTTATTTCACTGTAGAGCCTCTAGCCCTGCTCATTATACCTTATCCAACCTTTCAGTTCCACCACCCACACATGCGATGACATCACCTGGTTTCAATAATGTTTCTAGAGACAATATCTCTCTCATCACCACTCAATACCTAGGTTTACCTCCACTGTATTCACATCCTACCATACCTTTGTCTGTACATTATACCTTGAAGCTATTTTATCTCCCCCAGAAACCTCTTTCTACTCTCTGTTCCGGACGTTCTAGACGACCAATTCTCATAGCTTTTAGCCGTATCCTTATCCTCCTCTGTTCCTCTGGTGATGTATAGTTGAATCAAGGCCCTGCAGGGCCTAGCTCCACTCCTATTCTCCAGGCGCTCTCTTTTGATGACTTCTGTAACCGTAATAGCCTTGGTTTCATGCATGTTAACATTAGAAGCCTCCTCCCTAAGTTTGTTTTATTCACTGCTTTAGCACACTCTGCCAACCCGGATGTTCTAGCTGTGTCTGAATCCTGGCTTAGGAAGATCACCAAAAATTCTTAAATCTCCATCCCTAACTACAACATTTTCAGACAAGATAGAATGGCCAAAGGGGGCGGTGTTGCAATCTACTGCAAAGATAGCCTGCAGAGTTCTGTCCTACTACTAACAATTTGAACTTCTACTTTTAAAAATCCACCTCTCTAAAAATAAGTCTCTCACCGTTACCGCCTGCTATAGACCACCCTCTGCCCCCAGCTGTGCTCTGGACACCATATGTGAACTGATTTCCCCCCATCTATCTTCAGATCTCGTGCTGCTAGGCGACCTAAACCGGAACATGCTTAACTGACTGATATTATCTCATAGAACAGAACATTTAAGATCTCCTAAGCCCTTATTTTCTGAATTTATCCCAAAACCCTATTCTTCCCCATGAATTTTCCCAATAGGAATGGCTGAGCAAACCAGAGGTAAACCATTTCTTTTTTTAGGACTACTAGCTGGCGAGCTCTATATTAGGAATATAACTCGAATCTGCTGTAAACATCAGCATAAGATAAGCTCAAAGACTGGTTAGTAGCATTGACTGCATACACAGTAGCTAGTCACACTACAAACATTAGCAAGGGGTAGTCTGTGTTTAATTTCTTTGTGCATTAAAAACACAGTTTGAGATCATTGTGAGGGGATTTCGTCAGTGGTTAGAAGGGGGAATTTGTTTTCACGGGAAAATGTTGTCCGAGGTTGCAACAGTAACCAAGGGGGGCTTAGCAAAGGGTCAATTGATCATTGTTCTTTGTCTAATAAAAACACGCCCTTATCTCATCTCTACTCTGTGGTTGCTGCCATCAAACGGTTAGCTGCCATTTTCTGCACCAAGCAACTTTACTGAAAATGTAAAGAGAAAAAATAGGTTTTGAGCATATCAATCGAGATAAAAAAGTGATTTATTTCAATAATTTCCATAAAAATGTTATTTCTCCAGTTCCCTTCCTCTGCACATGGAATTGGTTTATAGTGCAAATGTTTGTGACAGTACTCAAAATAACTTCTTAGACATCACAATTGATTGTCATGTGTGGAAAAAACAATGCCCATATCTTTTCTTTACTGTGTTTCTGGAGGTTTCCATGAGACAGTTGTAGTTATCTGCATGTCAGCGCTCAGAGAAGCCCTGGTTCTAGAGGAGTGACTAATAGCAGCCCAGTGGAGTGACTAACAGCAGGTTGGTCGAGGTGGCTGGGTGGGCGTATAACGCAACCCAAAGGTTGTGAGATCAAATCTCATGACAAACATTTTAGTAACTTTGCAACTACTTAGTACTTTTTAGCTACTTTGCAACTACTTAGCATGTTAGCGAACCCTACCCTTAACCTTAACCATTTCATCTAACTCCTAAACTTAACCCTAACCTTAACCCCAACCCCTAGCCTAGCTAACGTTAGCCAGCTAGCTAATGTTAGCCACCTAGCTAGAATTCATAACATATATGTTGGCAAATTCGTCACATATTTTACGTTTTGCAAATTTGTAACATATAATACTAATTGTAATTTGTAACATATTATACTAAAGGAGTGTCTCGGATTTATCAACAGAATAATACAAAATGCTCTCAGACCAGGCAGTGATTAAACTAAAAGGGCATCACACAAACCTCACATTGGAAAGATTGATCAGATAGAAATCATCAGCTGAGATGATGACGATAAGTGGTTATGATTGTGGCACTCCTACACACCAGTAAACCTGGAAGAGAGGACCTCAGTGAATGTGCAATTAATGGCAGGAAAGTGATTATGTATGTAGATTAAGCGATGTGGCAACATTGTAGCCTAATGTCTGCGGTAATGTGATTCTATGCACTGTGTACTATGATACAAAGCCAATCTCTGTACAAAACAGACCATACAGTATATTTTTTGTCTTTAATTTTACCATATTTTCTCCCACTGCTAGTTACGACCTTGTCTCATGTCTGCAACTCCTCAATGGGCTCGGGAGAGGTAAAGGTCAAAACATGCGTCCTCCGAAACATGACCTGGCCGTCTACTTCTTAACACACTGCTCGCTTAACCCAGAAGTGAGCCACATCAATGTGTCGGAGGAAACACTATTCAACTGATGACCGGAGTCAGCTTGCAGGCACTCAGTTTACCACAAGGAGTCACTAGAGCGTGATGAGCCAAGGAAAGCCCCCTGGCCAAACCCTCCCCCTAACCTGGATGGCCAGTAACCAAACCACATTTTTGTTGACTGACACAAATCTATAGACTACGTGCAATATAGCATCCCCCCAGTGCTCAGGTCCTATTTCTCAGGGCTGCTGTATAGAGGGTAACCCAGCATACAGGTTACAGGATCTACAATGACTGTGCTCTGACTAAAAGGGCACCTTGCCACCACCATGTCAGCCTAACCAGAGACCCTGTTCTGGGTTCCTAGTTCCTACCCTCTCTGGGCTATAACACGCCTCTGCTTCCCAGAAGTGTCACGGGTGGGGGTGGGGCGAGGGTATGCCAGTGGGCTGTGCATCGTCATGGCTGTGAGTTCTGTATATGAATAAGCAGTCTGGCTAACAGAGTCAGCATGTATTTCTCTACAGCGAGGTGTCGGTTGCATGAAGCTGCTGGATGTGGTAAAGACTGATTACGCAACAAATGATACAGAAGCCATAACCTGAGAGTTAGCGCTAATATGTTTCCCCAAATATAGACCATCGATTCTCAGAATCTTCTCTGCAGATCATCTGTTCCACTTATTGTTTGTGTCCTAATCAAACGATCAGAGAAGATTTCTAAAAACCTGTTTTTGCTTTGTCAAGATGGGGTATTGTGTGTAGATTGATGAAGAAAAAAATCTATTTATTCCATTTTAGAATAAGCTTGTAATGTAACAAAATGTGGAAAAAGTCAAGGGGTCTGAATACTTTCTGAATACACTGCATCTATCTTAAAGTGGAACTGACAGCTTTTAAACTCCTTTGCAGATATGAAGCAGACAATCATAATATCAGTCAAAAATATCAAATTCCCAGTTTATGCTTCAAAACCAACTTTAGAAGAGGTTTTAAAAATAGGTTATATTTGACTCAAAATTCCATGACGTACTGTACAGCAAGGCATTGTTGGCAGAACAGAGGGATGCAGGTCAATGCATGATTAATATTATTAACCAATATATGTATTGGTAGTTCATATTTTTTTGCTATCAGGTTGTAAATCCCAACTGGCCTGCTACATTGTTTGCTGCTTCGACTCATTTGGGATGCGCTCTTTCAGTTTCAATATGTTGAGCACGACCACTATCTATCATGGAAACCAAAACTCAACTCTCTCTATTGCTCACAGAACAGTTACCAACCTAGGACCTGTTATAGCGCCGCCTATTGGTTAGATGAGCCAGCATCATTTATCACTCTATAACAGCACGTGTCAAACACAAGGCTGTGTGCCGAATAGGACAAACAAGCGAGTATAAATGAGTCAACAATTGCCACAATCCTAGCTTGGCTTCTAAAATGTTGCCGTCTGGCTTCGATTTTTAAAGTTTGACAATTAATAACCAAAAAACAAAACCTGAAACAAAACACCATGCAAAGGAGAAACATGTAGGCCAATTAAAGCAACATTTGAGCAGTAGTCTAGGCTGGCTACTCAACTACAATACATTTTGATTGCACCATACAGCAATGCTGCATTCAACCACACCAGTGATCCATGCAGTGCAAAGCAATTTAACACGCTTTAAGTTTAAATGTTACAACAACCTATAGCTACATTTCTGTTATTTGGAGTTATTAAATACGTTTGATTAGGGTCGCAGCATATTATGCAAACATAGCAGCAAAGGCTGGACAAATATTATTTATCTCTTTTGTTTTAATATCTTACAATGTTAAATACAGCATCCTATGCACATAGGTGGACATAATAAAGGGCCATATTTGTTCTAATAAAACAATGGCCAGTTTGGGTCGCAGTTGTATGTTTGTAAAAACAAATAGGTCATGTCTGGCCCGCTAATTCTTAGTTTTTTTTAAATGGTCGTGCGCTGATTGAGTTTGACACTCCTGGGCTAGCGTATCTATTTATGTAGATAGCTATTTAATTAGCAAGCTAAAAACACGGAGCCTAACATTAGCTATCTAGCTGCTGGTTGGATATCATGTCATTGGAGGAGTGGGTGAGTGACCGACTTTTCCCCTCATATCGTTTTTTAGTGGCTACAGCTAGAGATGCAGGTGTCATTTGGTTAGCTAGCAAGACATGTGAATTGCTTTGCTAGCTATGCTGAACTTGACTGTTATCACCAGTTAGCATATCTCTTACTTGTCAATCAAATGTATTTGGCATCGATTAAATGGGCAGGCAGGCAAGTTCCCATTCAGTTGTCAAAATGTGGGTTGGGACCAGCATGCATTGGCAGGCAAGTTGCAGAAGAGCGAGCAGGCAATTATTCCCCATCGTTGATCAGTGTCACGTTCCTGACCTGTTTTTCCTTTCTCTTGTATTATTTTAGTTGGTCAGGGCGTGAGTTGGGGTGGGTTGTCGATGTGTTTGTTCTATGTTGGGATGTTTGTGTTCGGCCGGGTATGATTCTCAATCAGAGACAGCTGTCAATCGTTGTCCCTGATTGAGAATCATACTTAGGCAGCCTGTGATTCACGTGGTGGCTGTGGGTGGTTGTATCGCGTGTCTGTGTTAGCACCACACGGGACTGTTTGCGGTTTGTCAGGTTTGTTGTTTTTGTATGTTAAGTGGTCAGTCTGTTTTCATTAAATAATCATGGACACTAACCACTCTGCATATTGGTCTGATCCTTCTCGCCTCTCCTCCTCGTCCGAGGAGGAGGATTACGACGATCGCTACAGAACCACCCACCAATCTAGGACCAAGCGGAGTGGAGAAGGAAGGCGACAGCAGTGGGAAAAAACCCAGGACTCCTGGACTTGGGAGGAGATCCTGGATGGCAAAGGACCCTGGGCTCAGCCAGGGGAATATCGCCGTCCCAAGGCGGAGCTGGAGGCGGCGAAGGCAGAGAGGCGCTGGTATGAGGAGGCAGCGCGGCGACGCGGTTGGGAGCCCGAGAGTCAGACCCAAACATTTCTTGGGGGGGGGGGGGGGGGGGGGGCACACGAGGAGTGTGGCAAAGCCGGGGTAGGATACCTGAGCCAACTCCCCGTGCTTACCGTGGAGTGAGAGGGCGTCGTACTGGTCAAACACCGTGTTATGCGGTAAAGCGCACGGTGTCCCCAGTACGCGTGCTTAGCCCAGTGCGGGCTATTCCACCTCGCTGCACTGGTAGGGCTAAATTGGGCATCGAGCCGGATGTCATGAAGCCAGCCCAACGCATCTGGCCTCCAGTGCGTCTCCTCGGGCCGGCATACATGGCACCAGCCTTACGAATGGTGTCCCCGGTTCGCCAGCATAGCCCAGTGCGGGCTATTCCACCTCGCCGCACTGGCAGGGCTACGGGGACCATTCTACCTGGTAAGGTTGGGCAGGCTCGGTGCTCAAGAGCGCGTGTCCTCCTTCACGGTCCGGTATACCCGGTGCCACCTCCACGTACCAGTCCACCGGTGGCAGCTCCCCGCACCAGGCTGTCTCTCTGGGTTCTCTCTCCAGCTGCTCCCACCTGTCCAGCGCGGTCAGAGCCTTCCTCCTCTCCAGCGCAGCCAGTGTCTGAGCTGTCTGCCTGCACAGCACCGTCAGAGCTGTTCGTCTGTCCCGAGCCGTCAGAGCTGTCCGTCTGTTATGAGCCGTCCAGCCAGGACCAGCCAGAGCCGTCCAGCCAGGACCAGCCAGAGCCGTCCAGCCAGGACCAGCCAGAGCCGTCCAGCCAGGACCCGCCAGAGCCGTCCAGCCAGGACCCGCCAGAGCCGTCCAGCCAGGACCCGCCAGAGCCGTCCAGCCAGGACCCGCCAGAGCCGTCCAGCCAGGATCCGCCAGAGCCAGCCAGCCAGGATCCGCCAGAGCCAGCCAGCCAGGATCCGCCAGAGCCAGCCAGCCAGGATCCGCCCCTCATTCCGGTGTGGCCCCTCATTCCGGTGTGGCCCCTCAGTCCGGTGTGGCCCCCCAGTCCGGTGCTGCCCCTCAGTCCGGTGCTGCCCCTCAGTCCGGTGCTGCCCTTTGGTAGAGTGGGATTGACATGGAGGGTGGTCATTGGGAGGAGGCCAAGGAAGCGGGGTTTGACTATGGTGGGGTGGGGACCACGACCAGCGCCAGAGCCGCCACCGTGGACAGACCCCCACCCAGACCCTCCCCTAGACTTTATGCTGGTGCGCCCGGAGTTCGCACCTTAAGGGGGGGGTTATGTCACGTTCCTGACCTGTTTTTCCTTTCTCTTGTATTATTTTAGTTGGTCAGGGCATGAGTTGGGGTGGGTTGTCGATGTGTTTGTTCTACGTTGGGATGTTTGTGTTCGGCCGGGTATGATTCTCAATCAGATACAGTTGTCAATCGTTGTCCCTGATTGAGAATCATACTTAGGCAGTCTGTGATTCACGTGGTGGCTGTGGGTGGTTGTATCGCGTGTCTGTGTTAGCACCACACGGGACTGTTTGCGGTTTGTCACGTTTGTTGTTTTTGTATGTTAAGTGGTCAGTCTGTTTTCATTAAATAATCATGGACACTAACCACTCTGCATATTGGACTGATCCTTCTTGCCTCTCCTCCTCATCCGTGGAGGAGGATTACGACGATCGCTACAATCAGTTACATTTTGATGGCCAACTAGCTGAAAAGGTTTGAGAGGGTTTATCTAATGTTACCTTTTTAGGTTTTATCTCATCTCCCACTAGCTAGCATTAGTTGTTGATCTTGTTGTTGATGTGTATCGGCAACTGAGAGAGAGGGCATACCTTTTTATGGTTGTTTGATCAATAGAATTGTGAAATTCCCAAATGTAAGAGGACTCCTGTGGTATTTACATATTTGCAGAAATCCATTCAGGTGTATTTTGTGGCTTTTAGCGAATGCATTCTAATTATCTAAAGTTGTGCTGTTGCTACTGCCTTTAAACACAGTCTAGTTCAAAGTGAATGATGGCAGGCCCTTGTGGCAAATGGCTTATTTGTATTTCAACCTACTTTTAGCTCTCATTGGCTATGGCGCACTGGTATGCATAGATTCCGGTCCTGGACAAGACAGATGTATTTATTAGGTTTTATTTACTGCAGTGTCTATTAAACACATGGCCACTTTCCCACTCTATAGTGCTATAGAAAAATCACAAATGCCTTACTTTATGTCATTCCCAAACATTCTATGCATTTATGAAAATGACCATATATAAGTGCTCGCTTGTAAAAAATCAAATCAAATTTTCAAATCAAATTTATTTATATAGCCCTTCGTACATCAGCTGATATCTCAAAGTGCTGTACAGAAACCCAGCCTAAAACCCCAAACAGCAAGCAATGTAGGTGTAGAAGCACAGTGGCTAGGAAAAAACCCCTAGAAAGGTCAAAACCTAGGAAGAAACCTAGAGAGGAACCAGGCTATGAGGGGTGGCCCGTCCTCTTCTGGCTGTGCCGGGTGGAGATTATAACAGAACATGGCCAAGATGTTCAAATGTTCATAAATGACCAGCATGGTCAAATAATAATAATCACAGTAGTTATCGAGGGTGCAGCAAGTCAGCATCTCAGGAGTAAATGTCAGTTGTCAGCTGAATTGGTTACCAATCAGAGACAGCTGTTTATCGTTGACTCTGATTGGGAATCCTATTTAGGTTGCCATTTTCCATTTTGGTTGTGGGTTATTGTCTATGTGTAATGTAGTATATGGGATCTACATCTGTTTATATTAGTTACTATGCTGTTACTAAGCAGTGATGTATTACGACAGTGTTACGTTACTACACCTAATAGGAAATGCACATGCGCACTAGTGTGCCCGGGGAACTGTAGAGCACGAGAGGTTTTGACTAAACGAAAACTAACTGTACTCCCATCTCCTGCCTGGTCATTTCTCCACAACACAAATATTACAGTGGCGACGAGGTGATTAAACTTCTTTAACGGACATTGCTTGAAGGGAAGAATGTTGCGTGAGTAATGAAACTCAAAATAATTATGTAATTCGTCAGTTATTTTTTTATTTTCTTTCACCAGTAAAAAAAAGGCTAAGCACTGCTAGCAGGTACAGTGTTCAGGAGCTGCCAAGTAGCAAGACTATTGGAGTTCAGAATAGCGACACTGCCCTCTGGTGGTTAAATAAATTAAAAAAACTCATTGAACCCATTGAAATTTGGCGATCTCAGTGGAGGAATATTGTCGAGAAGAAGAAAAAAAAGGAAGAAGGAACGTAACACGGTGTGTACATTATTACAAATGAGTGCAGTGAACGAAGTAATTGCAGAAACTTCTGAAGTGAAGAATTAGATGAAAATTAAGGAATACAAGGAATAAGGAAACTGAACAATTAACTGTGAAAATGGCAACCATTGGTCGAGTACCAGAGTTTGAGGCTACAAAAGATGATTTTGATTCCTATTTGGAGCATTTTGAGCATTGGCTGGCTGCAAATGAAATCAAGGATGAAAAGAAAGCAGACGTATTTCTCAGTGTTTTGGGTCCCACTGAGTATGGATTGCTGAAAGGTCTCATTGAACCAATAAAAGCAGTGGAGTTGAACTATGCAGAACTGACTGAAACTCTTTCAAGGCATTTCAAGCCTAAGCCAATTCTCATTGCAGAACGTTTCAGATTTTACCAACGTCACCAGAGTCAAGGGGAAACCGTGGCTGACTACATCCTTACTTTGAAAAGGCTGGCAAGTACATGTGAGTTTGCACAATTTCTTGATGATGCTCTTCGAGACAAGTTTGTATGTGGTCTCACAGGTGAAGCATATCACAGAAGGCTTCTGTCAGAGAAGGACCTGACCTTTCGGAAAGCCTGTGATATTGCACTTGGACTCGAGCTTGCCCACAGGGATACTATTGAGCTATCGGGATTTGCAGAACGTCAGAAAGGTGTTCACAAGGTCAGTGATGCACGTGGTGAAAAAGGCTCACAAAAGTCACACTTTTCTCAGTCCCTTCCACAAGGTTACACAAGAACAAAGCAGCCCACATCTCAAAGGTCTAAGCCAAGTTGCTACAGATGTGGGGGAGATAATCATCAGCACAGTGAATGTCGATTCCAAAATGTAAAGTGCCACAATTGTGGAAAGGTTGGACATTTACAGAAAGTGTGTAAAGCCTCAAAACGCACAGCAAGAGCGCACAAAGTGTCAGACGCAGCACAAGAAGAGGAAGGTACTACTGAAACAGTATTGGAACTGTCCACAGTGTACACAGCTCAACAACAAAAAGATGGAATCTATCTCAATATGGAGTTAGCGGGAAAACCGGTAAAAATGCAGCTGGACACCGGAGCGTCTGTATCTCTGGTTCCAGAGAGACTCTACAAAGAAAAACTGAAAGAGTGCCTTCTTCAGCCAGCGTCCATCCGCCTTTCTTCATACACTGGTGACACTATTCCTGTGTTAGGGCAGATCCAGGTACCAGTCCGGTATGAGGGGAAGGAGTGGACGCTACCGCTTGTCATTGTTAAAGGAGAAAAATCAGCCTTGCTAGGCAGAAACTGGCTACAAAAGATCAAGTTGAACTGGGGAGAAATCTTCAGTCTGAGAAAGGACAAACCAGTGAGTCAGGCTACACTCACTAACATGCTGGAGAAGCACAAAGAACTTTTCAAAGATGGCTACCGCGAAATACAAGACTTCACAGCAAAAGTCAGAGTGCAAGAAGGAACCAAGCCTATCTTTCACAAACCACGTCCAGTTCCCTATGCTCTTAAGGAAGCAGTAGAGAAGGACCGCCTACAGAAGAATAACATAATCACGAAAGTAGCGAGGAGCGACTGGGCCGCTCCGATTGTTGTAGTCCCAAAGAAAGACAAGACCGTCAGAATGTGCGGTGACTACAAGGTCACAGTAAATCGCTGCATACTACCAGAGGAATATCCACTACCAAACGCTGAAGATCTGTTTGCCACTCTAGCTGGTGGGAAGGTTTTCAGTAAGCTGGACCTGGCATTCGCTTATCAGCAACTGAAGCTGGATCCGGAGTCAGAACAGTATCTGACCATCAATATACACAAGGGGCTATTCAGATTCAATCGCTTGGCCTATGGAATCTCGACAGCTCCAGCGATATTCCAACACACAATGGATCAGATCTTGGACGGTATAGACAACGTTGTGTGCTTCATGGACGACATCCTCGTGTCAGCACCAACCATTGGAGAGCACCTTATCTCAGAGCTGAGGTCATTTTTGGGGCTCCTGAACTATTACGGAAAGTTTGTAGCAAACTTGTCCACATTGTTGCATCCGCTTCACCAACTGCTGCAGGCCGATACAAAGTGGAATTGGTCCGCACAATGCGAAGAAGCATTCAAGACTTGCAAACAGCGTCTGCTAAAGAGCAAGTGGCTTGCCCACTACAACACAGAGATGAAGCTGAGACTCCCGTGTGATGCATCTCCATACGGAGTAGGAGCCGTCATCTCACATGTTCTATCGTCAGGTGAAGAACACCCTATTGCATTTGCATCACGGACTCTGTCACCAAGTGAGAAAAATTATGCTCAAATTGAGAAGGAAGCCCTGAGCATAATATTCGGAGTGAAGAAGTTTCACAAATACCTGTACGGAAGGAAGTTCCAACTGCTGACAGATCACAAGCCTCTGTTGGCCATCCTTGGACCAAAATCAGCTATACCAACCCTTGCTGCACTTCGAATGCAACGTTGGGCTCTGATATTGTTAGCCTACGACTACGAGATTGAGTACAGACGATCCAGTGATCACGCAAATGCAGATGCACTATCAAGACTACCATGCAATAGTGACTCCGACAGTGAAGATGATAGAGCAGTCTTCTAGATCTCTCTCATTGACGAACTGCCCATATCTGCTTCAGACATAGCAGAGGAAACAAGGAAAGATACAGTGCTTTCCAAAGTCTTGGACTTAACATTAGGAGGTTGGCCAAACTTCGTAAATGACGATAAACTTCGTCCATTCATCGACAAGAAAGACCAGTTGTCCACTGATCAAGGATGTGTTCTGTGGGGATCAAGGGTGGTGGTACCTCACAAATTCCAGAGGAGACTGCTATCTGACCTGCATGAGGGACATCCAGGGATCACTCGAATGAAAGCACTCGCTCGCAGTTATCTGTGGTGGCCTGGACTGGATCAGGACATTCAACAGCATGTAGGCCACTGCTCACCTTGTGAAGCAACAAGCCTGCTGCTGCTGCGGCACCTCTTCATCCATGGTCCTGGGCTGCGACACCTTGGGAACGCATCCATCTGGATTACGCCGAGATTGACAAGCAACATTTCCTTGTTGTCGTCGATGTCCATTCCAAGTGGATGGAAGTGTTCCCTACTCAACTGACCACAGCTGAGAAGACCATCAATCTTCTCAGACACCTGTTCGCATCCTTTGGACTAGTCAAGGAGCTCGTATCGGATTATGGCCCTCCTTTCACGTCAAATGATTTTGAAATGTTTCTCAAGAACAATGGAGTAAGGCACATCCTGTCACCACCTTACCATCCGGAAACAAACGGAGCAGCGGAGAGAGCCGTGCAAACCTTTAAGAAGGCCTGGACTAGACTCGAGGTTCAGTCTGTGCCCACCCACCAAAGGCTTCCCCAGTTCCTGTTTACTTACCGTAACACACCACACACAGTAACGGAATGTACACCAGCTGAACTGTTTCTGAGACGCCAACCACGTACCCGCCTGACATTGTTGAAACCAGACATGTCAAGCACTGCGGCAAAGCACCAGCTACAGCAGAAGAAAGCTCATGACAGACACTCAAAGACTGTCAGAGAATTCAAAGAGGGAGAGAGGGTGATGGTATGTGATTTCAGACACCCCAAGAGCCTGTGGAACTCAGGTGTGATCTTGCAACGCAAAGGACCTTTGACTTACCAAGTCCAAATTGGTCAATGCCAGGTCAACGTTCATGTGGATCATCTGCTACGGTCCAACGCCCCAGAAGAGAAACGCCGAGAGAACAGTAACGACCCCCAGGACTATTCTTCTGACTGTGGACGTACGGGAGAGACAGAGCCTGACCTTCCACCCGAACCTGGCCCACCACCGGAAGCCCAGGAGGAGCGGAGATATCCTATTCGACAGTGAAAGGCACCTCAAAAGCTTGACCTGTGAGTTGAGCTGTTTAAGGTAACAGACAGTAAAACAAACAAACCCTTTAATATGTCCTAAATAAAAGGAAAGAAAAAGGACATTACCTGGGTTAGCTATTAGGACACAAACTCCATCTTCAGGGCAGAATAATCCCCTGGATTTGTGCTAGGCTCTGAAAAGTCTGCTTCAACCCAGTAGTTGAAAAATGTTAAGAATGCATTGTTCAGATATTGCATTAGTAGTTCCCTAACATATTTACCTTGTTCTCTGGGAGTTAAACACTATGGGGGAGGAGTGTAGTATCTGGGATCTACATCTGTTTATATTAGTTACTATGCTGTTACTAAGCAGTGATGTATTACGACAGTGTTACGTTACTACACCTAATAGGAAATGCACATGCGCACTAGTGTGCCCGGGAACTGTAGAGCAGGAGAGGTTTTGACTAAACGAAAACTAACTGTACTCCCATCTCCTGCCTGGTCATTTCTCCACAACACAAATATTACATGTAATTGCATGTCGGCACTAGTTGTTAATAGCTTCACGTTCGTTTTGTTGTTTTGTTAGTTTGTTTAAGTGTTCTTCGTTTTAATAAAAGAAGAATGTATTCCAATCACGCTGCGCCTTGGTCTCCTCGTTACGACAAACGTGACACTCTGACAGCTGATGCTTAGTTAGAGAGGGAGATATAAGACTCCAGCTTCAGTGATTTTTGCAATTTGTTCCAGTCATTGGCAGCAGACAACTTGAAGGAACGGTGGCCAATGTAGATGTTGGCTTTGGGGATGACCAGTGAAATATACCTGCTGGAGTGCGTGCTACGGCTGGGTGTTGCTATGGTGACCAGTGAGTTGAGATAAGGCGGGGCTTTACCTAGCAAAGACTTATAGATGACCTGGATCCAGTGGGTTTGGCGACAAATATGAAACGAGGGCCAGCCAACGAGAGCATACAGGTCGCAGTGGTGGGTAGTATATGGAGCTTTGGTGACAAAACGGATGGCACTGTGATAGACTACATCCAGTTTGCTGAGTAGAGTGTTGGAGGCTATTTTGTAAATGACATCGCCAAAGTCAAGGATCGGTAGGATAGTCAGTTTTACGAGGGTACGTTTGGCAGCATGAGTGAAGGAGGCTTTGTTGCGAAATAGGAAGCCGATTCTAGATTTGATTTTGGATTGGAGATGCTTAATGTGAGTCTGGAAGGAGAGTTTACAGTCTAACCTGACACCTAGGTATTTGTAGTTGTCCACATATTCTAAATCAGAACCGTCCAGAGTAGAGGTCGACCGATTATGATTTTTCAACGCCGATACTGATTATTGGAGGACCAAAAAAAGCCGATACCGATTAATCGGACGATTTATTTATTTATTTATTTGTAATAATGACAATTACAACAATACTGAATGAACACTTATTTTAAATAAATATAATACATCAATAAAATCCATTTAGCCTCAAATAAATAATGAAACATGTTCAATTTGATTTAAATAATGCAAAAACAAAGTGTTGGAGTAGAAAGTAAAAGTGCAATATGTGCCATGTAAGAAAGCTTTAGTTTAAGTTCCTTGCTCAGAACATGAGAACATATGAAAGCTGGTGGTTCCTTTTAACATGAGTCTTCAATATTCCCAGGTAAGAAGTTTTAGGTTATAGTTATTATAGGAATTATATCACTATTTCTCTCTATACCAATTGTATTTCATATACCTTTGACTATTGGATGTTCTTATAGGCACTTTAGTATTGCCAGTGTAACAGTATAGCTTCCATCCCTCTCCTCGCCGCTACCTGGGCTCGAACCAGGAACACATCGACAACAGCCACCCTCGAAGCAGTGTTACCCATGCAGAGCAAGGCGAACAACTACTCCAAGTCTCAGAGCGAGTGACGTTTGAAACGCTATTAGCGCGCACCCCGCTAACTAGCTAACCATTTCACATCGGTTACACCAGCCTAATCTCGGGAGTTGATAGGCTTGAAGTCATAAACAGCTGCTGGCAAAACGCACGAAAGTGCTGTTTGAATGAATGCTTACAAGCCTGCTGGTGCCTACCATCGCTCAGTCTGACTGCTCTATCAAATCATAGACTTAATTATAACATAACACACAGAAATACGAGCCTTAGGTCATTAATATGGTCGAATCCAGAAACTATCATCTCGAAAACAAAACTTTTATTCTTTCAGTGAAATACGGAACCGTTCCGTATTTTATCTAACGTGTGGCATCCATAAGTCTAAATATTCCTGTTACATTGCACAACCTTCAATGTTATGTCATAATTACGTAAAATTCTGGCAAATTAGTTCGCAATGAGCCAGGCGGCCCAAACTGTTGCATATATCCAGACTCTGTGTGCAATGAACGCAAGAGAAGTGACACAATTTCACCTGGTTAATATTGCCTGCTAACCTGGATTTCTTTTAGCTAAATATGCAGGTTTAAAAATATATACTTCTGTGTCTTGATTTTAAGAAAGGCATTGATGTTTATGGTTAGGTAGACTTTGAAGCAACGACAATCCTTTTTCGCGAATGTGCACTGCATCGATTATATGCAACGCAGGACACGCTAGATAAACTAGTAATATCATCAACCATGTGTAGTTATAACTAGTGATTATGATTGATTGATTGATTTTTTTATAAGATAAGTTTAATGCTAGCTAGCAACTTACCTTGGCTTCTTACTGCATTCGCGTAACAGGCGGGAACCTCATGAGGCAGGTGGTTAGAGCGTTGGACTAGTTAACCGTAAGGTTGCAGGGTTGAATCCCTGAGCTGACAAGGTAAAAATCTGTCGTTCTGCACCTGAACAAGGCAGTTAACCCACCGTTCCTAGGCCGTCATTGAAAATAAGAATGTGTTATTAACTGACTTGCCTAGTTAAGTAGAAGTGTAAAAAAAAAAAAAAAAAAAAAAAACGGCGTCCAAAATTACCGATTTCCGATTGTCATGAAAACTTGAAATCGGCCCTAATTAATCGGCCATTCCGATTAATCGGTCGACCTCTAGTCCAGAGTAGTGATGCTAGTCGGGCGGACGGGTGCCAGCAGCAATCGGTTGAAGAGCATGGATTTAGTTTTACTAGCATTTAAAAGCAATTGGAGGCCATGGAAGGAGTGTTGTATGGCATTGAAACTCGTTTGGAGGTTTGTTAACAGTGTCCAAAGAAGGGCCAGATGTAAACAGAATGGTGTCGTCTGCGTAGAGGTGGATCAGAGAATAACCAGCAGCAAGAGTGACATCATTGATATATACAAAGAAAAGAGTCGGCCCGAGAATTGAACCCTGTGGCACCCCCATGGAGACTGCCAGTGGTCCGGACAAATCTCAGTTTTCCATGTGGGTTTTATACTAGCTAAAGTTCCCTCTGAATTTATTTAATTAAGAACAAATGGTTATTTACAATGATGGCCTACCTCGGCCAAACCCGGACGACGCTGGGCTAATTGCGCGCTGCCCTATGGGACTCTCAATCACGGCCGGATGTGATACAGCCTGGTTTTGAACCAGGGACTGTAGTGATTCCTCTTGCACTGAGATGTAGTGCCTTAGACCGCTGCGAGAGCAGTGGTCTAAGTTGGTAGCTAACATAATTTTTAGGAGTGCTATTTAAATCTCGTTGACTACTGACAATTCATCCATCCTGTCTGTGTCCCATCATTGCAAGTAATTTATAACAAATGTATAAAGTATACGTTTTATAAACTCATGAACACCAGCCAGCGTATTAGCCTGGTTTTGTTAGCTCAGGAAAAATGTGGTACATTCTAGGTGTATTACATTTCTTCACCACATGAGTGTGACATTGAGTAAATATTTAGGTTACTTTTATATATTTTGAATACTAAAATAAATGATAGTTGAGATTACACATGGAAGCAATGTATTTATTTTTATTATAGTAAATTATGAATGATTAGAAATGGTTAAATCCACTATATGATCAAAATGACTTTGATAGACATTTCAATTGTTTTTTTATTAGTATATTATAGAGCAAATTTATGGAGAATTGCTGTGGGAGTGATATTTAAATCTCGTCGACTACTGACCATTCATCCATGCTGTGTGTGTCCCATCATTGCAGCTTTAGAAATAAATGAATTATCCATCCATTGCTCCATCCTGCGTTGACTCACTGACTTGAGGGACGGGACCAGGAAGGTCACACACACACATCCAGATGTTTCTTCTAAATCTCAGTAAGACAGAAATAAGGGTGTTCCAAAGAAGGTCCAGTCGCCAAGACCACAAATACAAATTCAATCTAGACACCGTTGCCCTAGAGCACACAAAAAACTATACATACCTCGGCCTAAACATCAGCGCCACAGGTAACTTCAACAAAACTGTGAACGAGCTGAGAGACAAGGCAAGAAGGGCCTTCTATGCCATCAAAAGGAACATAAAATTTGACATACCAATTAGGATCTGGCTAAAAAGACTTGAATCAGTTATAGAACCCATTGCCCTTTATGGTTGTGGGGTCTAGGGTCTGCTCACCAACCAAGAATTTACGAAATGGGACAAACACCAAACTGAGACGCTGCATGCAGAATTCTCCAAAAATATCCTCCGTGTACAACGTAAAACACCAAATAATGCATGCAGAGCAGAATTAGGCCGATACCCGCTAATGATCAAAATCCAGAAAAGAGCCGTTAAATTCTACAACCACCTAAAAGGAAGCGATTCCCAAACCTTCCATAACAAAGCCATCACCTACAGAGCGATGAATCTGGAGAAGAGTCCCCTAACCAAGCTGGTCCTGGGGCTCTGTTAACAAACAGAAACAGACCACACAGAGCCCCAGGACAGCAACACAATTAGACTCAACCAAATCATGAGAAAACAAAAAGATAATTCTTTCCAATGTGTCAAGTAATTAACAAAATAACTGAGCAAACTAGAATGCTATTTGGCACTAAACAGAGAGTACACAGTGGCAGAATACCTGACCACTGTGACTGACCCAAACTTAAGGAAAGCTTTGACTATGTACAGACTCAGTGAGCATAGCCTTGCTATTGAGAAAGGCCGCCGTAGGCAGACCTGACTCTCAAGAGAAGACAGGCTCTGTGCACACTGCCCACAAAATTAGGTGGAAACTGAGCTGCACTTCCTAACCTCCTGCCAAATGTATGACCATATTAGAGACACTAATATTACACAGATCCACAAAGAATTCAAAAACAAACCCAATTTTGATAAACTTCCATATCTACTGAGTGAAATACCACAGTCTGCCATCACAGCAGCAAGTTTTGTGACCTGTTGCCACAAGAAAAGGGTAACCAGGAAAGAACAAACACCATTGTAAATACAACCCATATTTATGTGTATTTATTTTCCCTTTCGTACTTTAATTATTTGCACATCGCTACAACACTGTATATCTAGACATAATATGACATTTGAAATGTCTTTATTCTTTTGGAACTTCTGTGGGTGTAATGTTTACTGTGAATCTGTATTGTTTATTTCAATAAACTCTGGCCCAAGGCGTTACGTTATGCTTTAGCCTTCTTCAACGCCCTGCTGCAACTTAACATTCATTTCCATAGCCAGGAAATGTAATCTACTTTTGTTTGGTAATTACTTCCGTTAATCACCGAAGTAAGGATGTTGCTAGAGACCTGACAAACTTTTATCTGTATGCAGACGCTGTAATTTCTCCAAAATACGAGAAAAAAAAACGACTTTAGAGTTGTTTGCAGCCAGACTAGCTCTAGTCCATGCGCATGCGTCGGATCTGCACTACAAACTGTATGCTCATCAAAAGCATGCCCATGGACCGGAGCTAGTTTGGTGGTAGAAATGTTTGTCAGCGTCACTCTAGCAACATCTTTACTTTGGCGATTAACGAAAGTATATTGAAGCCATTAACTTAACAAAATTAGGGGTAATGTCATCTTTTGGAGGATGAATAGAAAGATGTAGGGTGTTGAAAAATACTAAAGCTGAACGTAACGCCGTGGACAAGATATAATGTAATTCGCAAGTTTTGTAAGACAGGCTAGCTGATAATCAATGCAGTGGGTGTGCTGGGACAAAACATTTAAATGAGTGAGCTTTGTTTTCTATAATCTATATTGGCTAGTAACAATCTTGCCATAGAGATAAATTACGTTATCTTGATAGAACTCTAACCAGCACTGCAGAGAGCCATTTAACATGTACCATTAGCTAAAATTAAGACAAACTGAATATTCGATCAATTGAAAGGTTGATTGCCACTTGCCTTATATATATTTTTTTTCCCCCGGTTGTTTCTACAGGGCTAAGATTAAATCATACTACACCGGCTCCGACGCTCGTCTATATGGCAGGTATTGCAAACTATTACAGACTACAAAGGGAAGCACAGCCGCGAGCTGCCCAGTGACACGAGCCTACCAGACGAGCTAAATCACTTCTATGCTCGCTTCGAGGCAAGCAACACTGAGGCATGCATGAGAGCATCAGCTGTTCTGGACGACTGTGTGATCACACTCTCCGTAGCCGACGTGAGTAAGACCTTTAAACAGGTCAACATACACAAGGCTGCGGGGCCAGACGGATTACCAGGATGTCTGCTCCGGGCATATGCTGACCAACTGGCAGGTGTCTTCACTGACATTTTCAACATGTCCCTGCTTGAGTCTGTAATACCAACATGTTTCAAGCAGACCACCATAGTCCCTGTGCTCAAGAACACAAAGGCAACCTGCCTAAATGACTACAGTGCTTTGAAAGGTTGCTAATGGCTCACATCAACACCATTATCCCAGAAACCCTAGACCCACTCTAATTTGCATACCGCCCAAACAGATCCACAGATGACGCAATCTCTATTGCACTCCACACTGTCCTTTCCCACCTGGACAAAAAATAACACTTATGTGAGAATGCTATTCATTGACTACAGCTCAGCGTTCAACACCATAGTACCCTCAAAGCTCATCACTAAGCTAAGGATCCTGGAACTAAACACCTCCCTCTGCAACTGGATCCTGGACTTCCTGACGGGCTGTCACCAGGTGGTGAAGGTAGGTAGCAACACATCTGCCACGCTGATCCTCAAAACTGGAGCTCTCCAGGGGTGCGTGCTCAGTCCCCTCCTGTACCCACGACTGCATGACCAGGCACGACTCCAACACCATCATTAAGTTTGCAGATGACACAACAGTAGTAGACCTGATCACCGACGAGACAACCTATAGGGAGGAGGTCAGAGACCTGGCCGGGTGGTGCCAGAATAACAACCTATCCCTCAATGTAACCAAGGAGATGATTGTGGACTACAGAAAAAGGAGGACCGAGCACGCCCCCATTCTCATCGACGGGGCTGTAGTGGAGCAGGTTCAGAGCTTCAAGTTCCTTGGTGTCCACATCACCAACAAACTAGAATGGTCCAAACACACCAAGACAGTTGTGAAGAGGGCACGACAAAGCCTTTTCCCCCTCAGGAAACTAAAAAGATTTGGCATGGGTCCTGAGATCCTCATAAAGTTCTACAGCTGCAACATCGAGAGCATCCTGACTGGTTGCATCACTGCCTGGTACGGCAATTGCTCGGCCTCTAACCGCAAGGCACTACAGAGGGTAGTGCGTATGACCCAGTACATCACTGGGGCTAAGCTGCCTGCCATCCCGGACCTCTACACCAGGCGGTGTCAGAGGAAGGCCCTAAAAATTGTCAAAAACTCCAGCCACCCCAGTCACAGACTGTTCTCTCTACTACCGCATGGCAAGCGGTACCGGAGTGCCAAGTCTAGGACAAAAAGGCTTCTCAACAGTTTTTACCCCCAAGCCATAAGACTCCTGAACAGGTAATCAAATGGCTACCCGGACTATTTGTATTGTGTTCCCCCCCCCCAACCCCTCTTTTTACGCTGCTGCTACTCTCTGTTTATCATATATGCATAGTCACTTTAACTATACATTCATGTACATACTACCTCAATTGGGCCGACCAACCAGTGCTCCTGCACATTGGCTATCTGCATTGTGTCCCACCCGCCAACCCCTCTTTTACGCTACTTCTACTCTCTGTTCATCATATATGCATAGTCACTTTAACCATATCTACATGTACATACTACCTCAATCAGCCAGACTAACCGGTGTCTGTATGTAGCCTCGCTACTTTTATAGCCTCGCTACTGTATATAGCCTGTCATTTTACTGTTGTTTTATTTCTTTACCTACCTATTGTTCACCTAATACCTTTTTTGCACTTGATTAGAGCCTGTAAGTAAGCATTTCACTGTAAGGTCTACACTTGTTGTATTCGGCGCACGTGACAAATAAACTTTGATTTGATTTCTCTTCGTTCCTAGCCATTTGGGAGCAGCACACTAGCTAACCAGCAAGATGTCAAAAAAATGTCATGTGATTGTCTAGCCAAGTCATGTAACGCTAAAGAGACAGACTCATTCCAGGGCTGCGGTCCAATCACATTAGTTTTAACCACTGATTTTTTTTCTCCATCCACACAAGACAGGATTAGGACATATAGATTGAAATATCAAAACGAACTCTGAAGCAACTATGTCAATTTAGAGACATGTCGAAACACATTACACATTCATGGACATTTAGCTAGCTAGCTTGCTGTTGCTAGCTAATTTGGCCTGGGATATAAACATTGGGTTGTTATTTTACCTGAAATGCACAAGGTACTTGTTTTCCTGGATCTTTGTAGAATTTTGACCCATTTTCAGTCACACAAAATCCTGTGTTCTCTACTGCGACAATTCATCCACAGTTGAAAGGGGAAACCTAGTTACACTGAACAAAAATATAAACATAACATGTAAAGTGTTGGTCCCATGTTGCATGAGCTGAAATAAATTTTCCAGATGCACAAAATGCATATTTCTCTTAAATTTTGTGCGCAAATTTGTTTACATCCCTGTCAGTGAGCATTTCTCCTTTGCCAACATAATCCATCAACAGTGACAGGTGTGGTATATCAAGAAGCTGATTAAACAGCATGATCAGTACACAGGCGTACCTTGCACTTGGGACAATAAAAGACCACTCTAAAATGTGCAGTTTTTTCAAACAACACAATGCCACAGATGTCTCAAGTTTTGAGGGAGCATGCAATTGTCATGCTGACTGCAGGAATGTCCACCAGAGCTGTTGCCAGAGAATTTGATGTTAATTTCTCTACCATAAGCCACCTCCAATGTTGTTTTAGAGAATTTGGCAGTACATCCAACCGGCCTCACAATCGCAGACCAAGTGTATGGCATTGTGTGGGCGAGGACAACATTCCACAGGCCACAATCAACAGCCTGTTCAACACAATGCGAAGGAGATATGTCGTGCTGCATGAGGCAAATGGTCACACCAGATACTGAGTGGTTTTCTGATCCGTGCCCCTACCTTTTTTTTAAGGTATCTGCGATCAACAGATGCGTATCTTTATTTCCAGCCATGTGAAATCCATAGATTTTTTTATTTATTTTTTTATTTCACCTTTATTTAACCAGGTAGGCTAGTTGAGAACAAGTTCTCATTTGCAACTGCGACCTGGCCAAGATAAAGCATAGCAGTGTGAACAGACAACAACACAGAGTTACACATGGAGTAAACAATAAACAAGTCAATAACATGGTAGGAAAAAAAAGAGAATCTATATACAATGTGTGCAAAAGGCATGAGGTAGGCAATAAATTGAGTAATTACAATTTAGCAGATTAACACTGGAGTGATAAATCATCAGATGATCATGTGCAAGAAGAGATACTGGTGTGCAAAAGAGCAGAAAAGTAAATAAATAAAAGCAGTATGGGGGGTGAGGTAGGTAAATTGGGTGGGTAGTTTACAGATGGACTATGTACAGCTGCAGCGATCGGTTAGCTGCTCGGATAGCAGATTTTTAAAGTTGTTGAGGGAGATAAAAGTCTCCAACTTCAGAGATTTTTGCAATTCGTTCCAGTCGCAGGCAGCAGAGAACTGGAAGGAAAGGCGTCCAAATGAGGTTTTGGCTTTAGGGATGATCAGTGAGATACACCTGCTGGAGCGCGTGCTACGGGTGGGTGTAGCCATCGTGACCAGTGAACTGAGATAAGGCGGCACTTTACCTAGCATAGCCTTGTAGATGACCTGGAGCCAGTGGGTCTGACGACGAACATGTAGCAAGGGCCAGCCGACTAGGGCATACAGGTCGCAGTGGTGGGTCGTATAAGGTGCTTTAGTAACAAAACGGATGGCACTGTGATAAACTGCATCCAGTTTGCTGAGTAGAGTATTGGAGGCTATTTTGTAGATGACATCGCCGAAGTCGAGGATCGGTAGGATAGTCAGTTTTACTAGGGTAAGTTTGGCAGCGTGAGTGAAGGAGGCTTTGTTGCGGAATAGAAAGCCGACTCTAGATTTGATTTTGGATTGGAGATGTTTGATATGAGTCTGGAAGGAGAGTTTGCAGTCTAGCCAGACACCTAGGTACTTATAGATGTCCACATATTCTAGGTCGGAACCGTCCAGGGTGGTGATGCTAGTCGGGCGTGCGGGTGCAGGCAGCGAACGGTTGAAAAGCATGCATTTGGTTTTACTAGCGTTTAAGAGCAGTTGGAGGCCACGGAAGGAGTGTTGTATGGCATTGAAGCTCGTTTGGAGGTTAGATAGCACAGTGTCCAAGGAAGGGCCGGAAGTATACAGAATGGTGTCGTCTGCATAGAGGTGGATCAGGGAATCGCCCGCAGCAAGAGCAACATCATTGATGTATACAGAGAAAAGAGTCGGCCCGAGAATTGAACCCTGTGGTACCCCCATAGAGACTGCCAGAGGACCGGACAACATGCCCTCCGATTTGACACACTGAACTCTGTCTGCAAAGTAGTTGGTGAACCAGGCAAGGCAGTCATTAGAAAAACCGAGGCTACTGAGTCTGCCGATAAGAATATGGTGATTGACAGAGTCGAAAGCCTTGGCCAGGTCGATGAAGACGGCTGCACAGTAATGTCTTTTATCGATGGCGGTTATGACATCGTTTAGTACCTTGAGCGTGGCTGAGGTGCACCCGTGACCGGCTCGGAAACCGGATTTCACAGCGGAGAAGGTACGGTGGGATTCGAGATGGTCAGTGATCTGTTTGTTGACTTGGCTTTCGAAGACCTTAGATAGGCAGGGCAGGATGGATATAGGTCTGTAACAGTTTGGGTCCAGGGTGTCTCCCCCTTTGAAGAGGGGGACGACCGCGGCAGCTTTCCAATCCTTGGGGATCTCAGATGATACGAAGGAGAGGTTGAACAGGCTGGTAATAGGGGGTGCGACAATGGCGGCGGACAGTTTCAGAAATAGGGGGTCCAGATTGTCAAGCCCAGCTGATCTGTATGGGTCCAGGTTTTCCAGCTCTTTCAGAACATCTGCGATCTGGATATGGGTAAAGGAGAAGCTGGGGAGGCTTGGGCGAGTAGCAGCGGGGGGGGGGGGGGGGCTGTTGGCCAAGGTTGGAGTCGCCAGGAGGAAGGCATGGCCAGCCATTGAGAAATGTTTGTTGAAGTTTTCGATTATCATGGACTTATCAGTGGTGACCGTGTTACCTAGCCTCAGTGAAGTGGGCAGCTGGGAGGAGGTGCTCTTGTTTTCCATGGACTTTACAGTATCCCAGAACTTTTTGGAGTTAGAGCTACAGGATGCAAATTTCTGCTTGAAAAAGCTGGCCTTTGCTTTCCTGACTGACTGCGTGTATTGGTTCCTGACTTCCCTGAACAGTTGCATATCGCGGGGGCTCTTCGATGCTATTGCAGTTCGCCACAGGATGTTTTTGTGCTGGTCGAGGGCAGTCAGGTCTGGAGTGAACCAAGGGCTATATCTGTTCTTGGTTCTGCATTTTTTGAACGAAGCATGCTTGTCTAATATGGTGAGGAAGTAACTTTTAAAGAATGACCAGGCATCCTCAACTGTCGGGATGAGGTCAATATCCTTCCAGGGTACCCGGGCCAGGTCGATTAGAAAGGCCTGCTCGCAGAAGTGTTTTAGGGAGCGTTTGACAGTGATGAGGGGTGGTCGTTTGGCCGCGGACCCGTGGCGGATACAGGCAATGAGGCAGTGATCGCTGAGATCTTGATTGAAGACAGCAGAGGTGTATTTGGAGGGCAAGTTGGTCAGGATAATGTCTATTAGGGTGCCCATGTTTACGGATTTAGGGTTGTACCTGGTGGGTTCCTTGATGATTTGTGTGAGATTGAGGGCATCAAGCTTAGATTGTAGGACTGCCGGGGTGTTAAGCATATCCCAGTTTAGGTCACCTAACAGAACAAACTCTGAAGCTAGATGGGGAGCGATCAATTCACAGATGGTGTCCAGGGGCACAGCTGGGAGCTGAGGGGGGTCGGTAGCAGGCGGCAACAGTGAGAGACTTATTTCTGGAGAGATTAATTTTTAAAATTAGAAGTTCGAACTGTTTGGGCATAGACCTGGAAAGTATGACAGAACTTTGCAGGCTATCTCTGCAGTAGATTGCAACTCCTCCCCCTTTGGCAGTTCTATCTTGACGGAAAGTGTTATAGTTGGGTATGGAAATCTCAGAATTTTTGGTGGCCTTCCTAAGCCAGGATTTGGACACGGCAAGGACATCAGGGTTGGCAGAGTGTGCTAAAGCGGTGAGTAAGGCAAACTTAGGGAGGAGGCTTCTGATGTTGACATGCATGAGGCCAAGGCTTTTTCGATCACAAATGAGGGTGACTGGGGACATGCAGGGCCTGGGTTTACCTCCACATCACCCGAGGAACAGAGGAGTAGTAGGATGAGGGTGCGGCTAAAGGCTATCAAAACTGGTCGCCTAGAGCGTTGGGGACAAGGAATAAAAGGAGCAGATTTATAGGCGTGGTAGAATAGATTCTGGGCATAATGTGCAGACCAGGGTATGGTGGGGCACGGGTACAGCGGAGGCAAGCCCAGGCACTGGGTGATGATAAGAGAGGTTGTATCTCTGGACATGCTGGTCTCAATGGGTGAGGTCACCGGATGTGTGGGGGGTGGGACAAAGGAGGTATCAGAGGTACGGAGAGTGGAACTACGGGGTCCATTGCAAACCAAAACAATGATAACTAGCCTGAACAACAGTATGCAAGGCATATTGATATTGGAGACATACAGACATACAATAAGGCATAAAGTGATTGCAGGTCTTGATTGGGAGAGCTAGCTAAAACAACAGGTGAGATAACAGCAGCTAGTCAGCTAACACAGCAACAGCAGGTAAAAATGGCGACGGCTAGGCAGAGAGGGTTGGATTAACTACACACAGATCCTGAGTTAAAGCACAGAGCCGACAGATAAAACACAAATAAACGGAATGGAGTACCGTGAATTAATGGACAGTCAAGCAGGCATCAGCTATGTAGCCAAGTGATCATAGTGTCCAGGGGGCAGCCGTAGATGGAGCAGTGAGGCCTCCACTAAGCTAGCCCGCGGCGTAAGATTGTTCGATAGACCTGTTCAGATAGCAGCCGATATGCTCAAGACAGCTAACGATTAGCGGGCCGCAGTTAGCATATGGGCGTTCAGGTTACGTCGCGATGGAGGGGCCAGTTGAATAACTCCCTCGGGCAGATAACGTCGGTATCCCAGTCGTGAAGGCCCGGTGGGGCTCCGCATCGGCAGTAAAACGGGTCCGGATAGGTGATTGTAGCCCAGGAGTGGCTGATGGAACTCTTCAGCTGGCTAGCTCCGGGATAATTGGTGTTTGCTCCGGAATTGATGTTAGCCAATAGTCACTCGGATAGCAGCTAGTTAGCTGCAAGATCCAGGTGTAAATGTCCAGAGCTTGCGGTAAAAATCCGGGGATATGGAGAGAAAATAGGTCTGGTATGCTCTGGTCTGAGTCGCGTTGTACAAAACTGGCAATAGTTTTCCGAGCTAAAGGATAGCTGATGAGCGCTATCTGTGGTTAGCTGAACTACTCACGTTAGCTTGTGAGCTGGCTAACTTCTGGCTAGCTTCTGTTGTAGATTTCGGATACGAGGTGAATAATACCTTTGAGGAAAAAAAACAGATCCGCACCACATTTGGTGAGGTGGGTTGCAGGAGAGTGTTTTGAAGTTGAGTTTTTAAGAAGAAAAAATATATATATAAAAAGAAATGCGAAGAAAAATATATAAAATATATATACACGGGACAGGACGAGGACAAAGGACATCTGACTGCTACGCCATCTTGGATTGAGATTAGGGTTGATTGGATTGAGATTAGGGCCTAATGAAGTTGTTTAAATTGACAGATTTCCTTATATGAACTATAACTTCGTAAAATCTTTTAAATTGTTAAATGTTGCGTTTATATTTTTGTTCAGTATAGTTTCTAGTAATCTCTCCTCCAGTCTAATCTTGTTCTTCTTCTGTGGACTTTATATTGGGGTTGGCATCCAACTTTAAGGTGCATTACCACCACAAAGTGGACTGAAGTATGGACCTCAGTTCAGCTTTCAATCACCCACATGGGTATATGCTTATAAAAACCAATGAGGAGATTGGAGAGGCAGTGCCTCAAATGTAAAAAATAGAACCAAGTCTGATTTTAGCGCCTGGCTATGCAGACGCTCGTTGACGCGCACGAGCAGTTTGGATGAAATTATTGAATAACATGTATGTGTAGATTTATTTTCCAATGATCGGTGTGGTCAGCATGTTAGCCGCAGCTTAGTGGAGAGGGTTGGAGCCGTCCATATCTTTCTAAAATAAGTATTCCTACCACAGCCCCCTCTCTGGGTGGTAGCTGCCAATTGTAGGGAGGTCCTGCCCTGCCTATCTCTGGGTCTGCCTGGTCCTTCAGGAGCTGGCTCACTGTGTCTGGGTGGCCATTGTGGCTGGCTATGTGGAGGGGGGTTAGGCCAGCCTGGGAAGCTGCATTCACCTGAGAGGAGAGCGAAGAGGGATATTCTTATGTTAAACTGGAGCTTGATAAAAGTAATGAGAGGAATGTGTGCTAGTTCCAGATCTCACAGCAGTGGTGATTTTAGCATGTAAATCTTGGTGGTGAAAACTCCCCCAAAAAGTTTATGATGCATGCCAGAAAAGCCACTACACAACACTAAACAATACATTAATTGCACTATAACGGTGACAAACGGTGCCCACAAATTGGTAGGGCCTACATAAAGCTGTCCCAACAGCAGAGCTTTCTTTTCAGCACCATGGAATGAATCCTTACCACTGCTACTCCTGGCATTCAGCGGAGCCTTGTCTGGCAGCGAAACAGTTCATTCAGCCTCATTAACTTCCTTTTTAAAAAACATAGCTGATATGGCTGACTTGCTTAAACAAATTGCGTTTCTACTGACAATTGAGATGTACATAAGGGGACGAGGGGTGGATACTCTGTATTGCTCTGTAATTTCGATTAAGACATTCTTGAGCGAGCTAGCACGGACGTAGTCAATATAACTATTTGTTCAGCACTTTTGAAATGTACAGCGACAGAATTCAGTACATGGGCCGCTCAAAGTATTTTCCATGTACACCAATCAGAACCGTAGGATAAATAAAGGGGGCATATTTATTTTACCTTTTATTTAACTAGGCAAGTCAGTTAAGAACAAATTCTTATTTTCAATGACAGCCTAGGAACAGTGGGTTAATTGTCTTGTTCAGGGGCAGAACGGCAGATTTTTACCTTGCAAGATCGAATCCCCGAGCTGTAACCTTTCAGTTACTAGTCCAACACTCTAACCACTAGGCTACCTGGCGCCCCTATGTAAGCAGACAATGAAAGCTCTTACAAAATGTGACTCGTTTCAGGAAACTAGGCATGTGTCACTACTTCACAGGAGAGCCATTTGAATGTAAACTTTTTTTTATCAAAATGTTGTTTTTTTGCAGCAATGCCTTCTGGAACATGTGAACTTTCATGTGCCTTAAAAACAAATGTGTATGCAATCTGTAAATATGGATAAAATTGTTACATTACGAACCTAGTTGATTTAGCCACAGAAAAAGCTAGCAATCTTCCCACTAGCCATGACTGTGTGAGACAATGAGTTGGCTGGACATGCTGAGAGATGAGTTCGGATTGGTCTGCCATGTAGCACGCTTCTGTCTATTTGAGCTGGTCAGTATGTGTAGGTAATCCTGTCTAATGCTGCTTTATATATATATCTCGTAGAACTGCATAAGTGTTGCTCTCCACTTTCTGGAGGACCGAGTTTTGAAATCAGTGATTATGATAGCTAAGGAGATGGAGAAAACACCTGTCTCTGGATTACATCTTCAAACTAAGGGCAACCATGGCATCCGTGACAGGGAGAAGCGTCCATCCATGTATACGGGTAAGATAGTCCAGCTAGCTACATTTTCAGATATTACACATTTTGATTTTACATGTATTACATTTTGACAAAGTCGTTTTCATTTCAAGTTAAAGTGTACTGTTATCTAGCTAGCTAACGTTAGCTGGCTGGCTCGCTAGATAACGTTACGTGTATGATCTGTGTAGTAATATTATTTGTATCTCAGAGCCATTTGCTTTGCTAGCTATAGCCTGAATCAGAATCATAAAACACGGGACGAGATGTTAAAACTGTCCATTGTGCCAATAGATGGTATGCACTCACATGAGATTTGCCGTGATGTTGACAGAGTGGCATGGGAGGTTTATTTCTTAGACTGGGTTAAGATGTCAATTTTGGGACACATCCTCAGTAGTGTGCCTTCGAATCAGTGGGTGTTTCGGCCTTTAATCACTAAACACCCTCATTAAAGGTGGCCAGCTAAAGGGTGATCAAGCCTTAGCTTGTGTCCCATGCCCAACACCCACTCTGGTGTTGGGTGGGAGTGAGGTCAGCCAGGTGTTGGGCTGAGGAGAGGTTGGGAGGGTAGCACCCACACTGGACTGTTTGGGAGCTAGCACTCTGAAAAATGTAACACAACAAGGAACAAACACCATAAAAGTGACTTCTGAAAAGCATCACATTTACAGTTCTCTACATTGCATATATTGTCAGTTACCTGAATGTCTCTGTGTCCCAGGTCAGCTGACATCAGCAGAGGAGTGTGCACACATGTTGACATCTTCCCCACTGTCCACCAGAGCAGTTACAACCCCATCCAGGTTCTTCCTCACAGCAGAGAACAGAGCAGAAACCAGGGTGTACACACTCAGAGCACCTTGAGCATGCCCTGTTGTTTATAACATCAGTAACAGATGTTCAGTTCTGTTTGGACAAGCCTAATGTGTTTTAATAGGTTCACTTTAGAACCAAAACATAACACAGTAGTAAACTTTACATACCAAGCACCAGTCAGAGCATAGACCCATGATTGAGCTTGACTGCTGTGTCTATGATCGTATGGTTGACTCTGGCAATTGCCTTCAGGGTGACGGTTGTGTTTCTCTCAAATCCTCGGCTGACCACATGGAACAGGGCATTCTCTTATGGTTATCCACAGGGGCCCCACTCTGGAGGAGTACCTCAACCATCTTTGAGTCATCTTCCCTGGCTGCAAAGTGGAGGAATGACCCTTGAGTCTGGGTCAGATTTTTTTAGCTCTTGCTGGTTCCTTCTCTCTCTTCCTCCACTAAGGCTCTGATTATACTAAGGTGGTCATTCTTGGCAGCCAGGTGGAGGGCGGTCATGGAGTGTTTATCCAGGGTGTAGATGGGGGCCCCAGCCTTGATTAGGGCCCTGGCTACCTCGGCCCCTGAAGGCTGCCTTGTGCAGGGGTGTCCAACCCTCGCCGTCCCTCACGTCCAGCATGGCCACTCGGCGGAAGAGGAGCTTGATGATTGATAGCTGCCCGTGTTTGGTAGCAACTTGTAACAGTGTCCCATTGGCTAAATGTATGGCATTGACGTTGGTGGCGTTTAAAAGGTCCTCCAATAGCAAGAGCTTTCCTGTCGCTGTGGCTTCGAATATGATTCCTGGTTTGAGTTGTGTAGTTCTAGGCTCCTGTTTTACCATCTGAGGGAGGGGGGTTTTCCTCCTTTCTAATCTTCAGTCTTTTGCTGTCTTTAGTACTCATCGCTTGAGGAATACTTTGAGTGACAGTGTCTTGCATACTCTTATCCAATCATTGCTTGTCTCTCTCCAATAGTTAGCCAATCAGCGGTCTCCATGTGGCCCGTACCCTATCGTTCATGCCCCCCATATAGTATTTCATTCGCTGGTACAGTACTGGTTCGGTTAGCATCAAACATGGGTGGAAGAAGTTAAACAATAATAAAGCGTTCCCGCCTCTGTTTTGGATGGGCCTGGAGAAATGTAACTACTTTCCAATTCATAGGCAGAGCTATGGATGCAAGGATGGACCATCCAAGATATAGCCTAAAACATATAGGGCTCTATTTTTGGCTAGCGAAAAGGTGGCGCTAGTGTAAAACGCAATTTCAGCTTGTTAATACTGGCGCACTGACATTTTCCAGCCCTAATGCCAGTTTCGGACATTTACCTGTCTTATATCAGCTCAGATGGGACGGTGGAAATATTTTGTGTGTGTCCTTAAAAACATGATCCAAAATGTTAATTTCAGGCAGCGCTGATAGGGATATATAAGACCAACCAAAAGCTGATTTTAGCAGTAAAGCAGTTGGTTGCGGCATGAATTTTGACATCCAGCTGTGACGCACACTGTCCGTATGCGCATGGAACAAGAGTAGCCTAATGTGCTTTTGGTGCCTGTATACTTTATTTAGAAAACTATTGTTTTTTCCCCATTTCGTTTTATTTGGTAAAAAAACAAGCATAGCCTTCTCTCCTCTGAATGAAGGCTTTTTTTGTCCTGCCCAATGCAATCGTGAAGTAGTCAAGACTGTCGATAAAGGGTTTGGCTCCTGAGACCGCTTGGAAATAAATCTTAATCACCGAAGCTTTTTTCAAATATAAAGTTTGAGAGAAAACAGTGATTCCTTTTTTGTTTGTGCGTTGTGGGCAGGCCCTCATTATTTTAGCCAGATCCCGTTTTGGACGTTTGTAAAAAATAAAAAATAAAAAAGCTCCATGATGTACAGTAGGCTACGTGTCCATGCCCATCATTAAACGAGATATGAGAACTTCGGTGAATATCCGGTGGAACTAGTATTTAGAAGTTATCTGTAACCTGTAACAATTGCTTGTTTTCCGTTTCATATGTTCAAAACCCAAACCTTCCCGTTGAGCCTACTATAACCACTTCCATAGCGTCAATGCAATGTAACTTCTGGAGTTGTGGGAATGCGATCTGATCTCTAAAATGGTTCCGATTATGTTCATAAAACATACGTTTTGAGCGGTATAATGGTGAGTGAACATTCTCCATTTCTATTTCTAATTGATCTTTATCCAGCTACTGCGAAAAGTTTGGATATACATCAAACCCTCCATAGTCTGCTTTGTTTTAATATTATATGCCCACGAGGAGAAATTATGGTACATGTAAGTGAAACAAGTTGTTGTTTTGTTTAGAATTTGATTCGAATTTTTCGTTCTCTTTTTAGGCCTTATCATTAATTCATCTTGCTTATTAACAATGTTTGTTCTAAGTAATGTATGGCTTCAATAGCATTCACACTGATATAGGGGCTAGGCCTACTGTAAATTGCATTATGGCTGAGCATGGACATGCCAATGTGGACTGCAAATGGATTCAAGTTAACTTATTTAGCAAAGATAGATCAACATTTTGTTATTTCGTTTCTGTATGCCATTTAACAAACTATAAAGGACTAACATTGGAATTGGAGGTGATGCGAAGGCAATACATAAAATACCATAAATACACAAATTGAAGCAACCACATATTTCGCCATGGAGCACGTTCTGATTGGCCAGGGATGAGCCAAGCCTCGAGACACCCACAACTTGTTAGTCATCGAAACCCAGACCTTTCGCGCCAACGCCAACAAGTGCACCAATAATTGTGATAGTGAAGATAGGCAAAATATTTCTGACACACCCCTGAACCTATAACGCTACCACCTGCGCTGAGGTTTACCATTGTGTTAGGTTTGTTATAATAGAGCATTCTATCATGGCACCATGTGTTACAATGATTAGAGCTACTGTTTTGGCAACATCTTAATTTATTTCCCTTTGAACGAACAAACAAACAACCTTGGAGGACAACGGGCAGTGAACGCTAATTCAAGTGCTTTGGTCTGTCACTTGCCAAAGATTAGTGAGCGAGCTCCACTTCCGGTAAAACCGCCTACTCTCAGGTGGGATGACGTAGGGTCTTCCGACCTTTTTCTGTCCTTATATGGTCAGATAAGTTCCGGTATGATGTCATGTTTTGCAAAGTTAAGGCATTCAGATCAAAGCAGATTTGCACACTGATAAAAATCTGTTTGAGACTCTGACCCACTTGAATATTGTGTAAATGATTATGTCTGTTTATCTAATTAAAATACAGGATCAATGTTCTTCCAGAAGACTGTTCTCAGTGGTTCTTTCTCAATTTGATCTTATAAGTATCCTACAAATAAACTCTGAACAGTGACTGTATTTTTTACATGGGTTTTAAGATCTGAGTTTGACCTACTTTGCAATATATTTGTAGTACATTGTGCCAATATTGTGTCTTCTATATAGTTCTAATTACAGGGAACATATCTTTATGTAGCGAACAACTACTTGTTTCTTGGGCATCAGATTATCTTCCTCTATGAGTACTTTTATAATATAAACATAATTTTCTTTGTTCTGTATTGTCCTCCTGAATATGGTATTTTTGACCACCAGTAATAAACTAGAGCCTGGCCCCTGGAGAGCTTGAGGTTTCAACTCTGCTCATCTCATGGATAATGTCGCCCTCTAGAGAATATTTCAGAGTCCTACAGGAAATCACAGACATTCTGCAGTAGGTGCACGTTTTCTTTACAGTTTCTGTATTAGCAGGTGCTCATTGGCCGTCCTTGACCATATAAATCCTCATTTTGACTAGCTGAATAGTTAATCAAATGTTATGATTATGCTCTTAGTTATTACGATGTGATGACTCTGCCCAGTGCCCAGACCTCAATATAACATGTCTGGTTACAATGTAGCCATAGGCTTTTACTCAAGTTTGATTACATTAGTTACCATGTTTCTTGCTGTTGTTTATTGCTCTCATGTTTACAGTGATCATGTTTGATGCTGTGTGAGCAACCCAATTGTCATGTTGACGGGGGCAACAGGAAGTTAAGTAGACACAATACACAGTTCAGCTGTGCTATGACCTTATTCAACACTTTGGCTAAAATTCATTAAAAAGTACTTTATAAATAACTTAAATTATCATGATTGAGTAATTCAATAATAATTTACTTTATAGTTTCCTGAGCCATAGCAGTGTGTCAAGCATGCCCTTGAGGCCTGTGAATGTCGGCCACTTTACAACATACAGTATCTGTGTTAGTTTTACCTTGTTAGATGGTGAGACTCAAGTGGACACGAGACATAAGGTGGAGCATCTAATGTTGCATTCTATACACTACTGGCCTACATCCCTGCTGTAGAGGTTGACCCTATAACCACAGGTCTAGGTTCAGAATACTCAAGCGCAAATCCTTACCTTAAAGACTTCCTTCAGCAATTTTTTTGTTTTACTGTTGAAAAGCAATATTCCAAGTATACAGTAAAGTACACACACTTAAGAGTAAAAAATATATATGGTTTGAGCAAAATCTTGTTTTTTTTTAGACAACTGCAAACCTCAAGTTGGGCATTCAATGAGTTGGTCTGATGGGAATCTGTGATGTCATCGGCCTCCCCCCTTGCTTGAGGAATAATAGAGGAGAAATAGGGAACAAAAGAAAGCCCTCCCCCTACTTGTGCAATGTCATGTCTTACCTACTGAGATGTGCCTTTTAAGTATAATTTGGTGTTGAATGAGGTGAAAAGGAGACTGGAGTGCCATTTTAACCATTAGGGGATGACTACACATCTGGCCCCGGAACAGCAGTTAGTGCGCTGTATTGAGCTAGAAGGGCCATTGACTTAATCACTAATGAAACTCAATAACCTCAGGATCAATAAGGCACTCCCTTCAGGTACAGAGAACTGGCTGCTGGAACGTGTTTTAGTGCACACACACCCACTCACACATGCACGCACAGAGAACACAAGAGGCATTGTATTCAGTTCAGATGGTTTATTACATTTCTTAAATATCTATTTGTTTCTGAAGTGCTCATAAAATGAACAAACCGATACTGTATTTTTTATTACAAATAGTAAATGTAAGTACTCCAGGTTGATCTTATATACAGATAATAACAATGAACCCCATTTAAAAAAACAATGAAAAAAAAACAAGTAACTCTTGAAATGTTTGTTCTAACTCAATATAACTAAGAATAAAAAGTACATTGTAAGTCAGAAGTTGGGCAGCTTTTTGTAATCTGTTTAGAGTACACACCCTCTCCTTTGGCGCCAGGCAGTTTTAAATTCTCTACTGCACTTTGTCTTTCTTCTAATACTGAATTACACCGACGGGCAATGCGTAAAAGCACAGCTTAGTCAAGGCCAACAAATTTCAAGTCAATTAAAAACACGAACCAAAACATCCATTTGTCCTATTTGCTGCTGTTTCTTTCTCTATAGTGCACCAGCGATTTTTATCGCGCGCTCTGCTCTGTCCCGAGCCCCAACTCCTCATGTGCAACAGTGTCCTGCGAGGCACCTAGTAAGAGGCAACCAGCCCCGGTCCCCTCCCACCAGTCTCGTGCTGTTACTGTCCCGTTCACCCTGTCACAATGCCACGAAGACACAGCCAGACAGTTAATTATAAACGATTTGTCCTTTTCGTTCAAAATCTTTCTCTCTATTCTTCTCCAAGTGTCCTCTCCTCCTCAGAAGGTCTGGAGCTGCTGCGTCAGCATGAGTTGACAGCCGCTGTTGACATGGTTCATCACCTTCTGTTTAAGCTGGGCGACCTGTTCCCTCAGCATGTTTGCTGTGGAAGCCAGGTCGGAGTTCTGAGTCTTCAGATTCTTCACCTTGTCCTCCAGCCGGGAGATGCGCTCCAGTTTCCGTTTCCTGCACTTGGAGGCGGCGACGCGGTTCCTCATGCGCTTCCTCTCGGCTTTGATCCTCTCCTGATTCTCCATATCGATGGGGGAGAGAGGGGGGGTCTCCCCAGGCATCTCAGGCACCGTCTGGGGCTCCTCTTTCAGGGCAGTGAGCCTGGGGTGGGGGTGAGACTGCTGCCCATAGACTGGGAGCTGTGGCGGGGCAGAGGGAAAGCTCATAGCTGGGGCTGAGGTGGTGTAACCCAGGGCTGAGTTGGTGGTGATAGCCGGGGTGAACGTGTTCAGGTCTTCGTAGACAGGCGACTCAGAGCGCATGGTCATGTTGTTGTTATAAACACTGCTCCCGGTCAAGGCAGAAACAGGTGGGAGTATTGTCGGGTTGTTGATACTTGTCTGCCCAGCGGATGTGACTGGGACCCCGGGTGCATTGGGCAAGACGTGTTGATGATGGAGCTCCGCCAATGCTCTAACAAATCCCTCGGCAAAGCCCTCCTGCTCATCGGTTACGTTCCTCGGACAGAGGAACTGAGTCGGGGTAGGTGTGGTGGTGATCAGGCCGTTGCTAGACTGGATGATGAGCCGCTCCAACTCTGGGGAGGCCAGTTTAAGGAGCTGCACGTCAGGGGAGGTGAGGATGTCGCTGGCTTTAGCCCGGAGGTGAGGTTTGAGTGTGCTGGTTGGGTCGGCCAGGTTCAGTGTCATGCTGTGTTTCAGTGCTTTGGGGTTGTATCCGTAGTCCGGTTTCTCATGCTGGGAGAAAGAGTTGAGCGAGTCATCATAGAAGGTAGTTTCCATCTTTCTAGACATAGAAGATGAACCAAAAACTATGTTAGAAAGTTCTCTCGTAGGCTACTCACACTGACAAAGAAGTATGTTTCTGCCCTCTCCCCTTCTTTCAGTTGTACAACTCGGAGAAAAGTTTCTTACTAGGTCGGGAAATCCTTATAACCTCCGAAGCCGAAACATGAGTCTCTGGAATAGAAACGTGCCACTACACAAATGTAACAACTTGCACTCCTGCTTGTAGCCTACCGCGCAAACAAATACAATATTCAGCTGCAGCGATATTTTCAGAATGATGTATACATTCTTCAAAGTCCTTCTTTCGCTTCTGTTCACCGTTCTCAACGGTCTCAGAATGAGACGCTCTAGGTGCTATAACTTGCTACAGCTCCCCTGTTCACAGTACACCTCCCTGGCTCTCTGTGTGTATACTGACTCTTCCAGCGTGGAGGCAAAGCTTATCTGCAGCCACGGCCTCTAAAAATAGACATGATGTCACCTCTGCACTCTCCCATTGGCTGCTGGCGATTTGCGGGGCGTTCTCTAATGTTTCAGATCAAGCGTGTTGCCTAGACGACCACCCAGAAGATTCTCAGTCTCGCGGTGGCTGATGGGATGAGGTAATAGAGTGAGGAGATGAAGCGCGGTGCATTGTGGGATGACGTATTGTTTTTGAATATCTGGTTGCCCGCTTAGCACTCCGCTTCAAGACAGTAGTGGCGGGATAGGCGACTGTGTATTCTCAATTCTTAGATGCATGTTATTCAATTGAAATGTATAGGTCTATGCTGCATTATGTAGCATATTATTCCACAGAAAATAAACTGCCCATAGCCTATGTTTTGAATTGAGATTCAAATGAATTTCTGCTAGACAGACTTCCTCTGCCTCCAGAAACTTTGCATGATCAGCCCAGAGGTAATTGGCTACTGTTTTATGATCCATACAAATAATATGTTTGAATAATTGTCTAGATGAATGTCATTGTTTGTTTGATTGAATTAATAGCCCAGGGCCGGCACCAGAACTCATCAGTTGGACGGGCATTCTATAGGCGGGACGTTTTAATTCACGGGACCCCCTGTGTGCAATAATTTTGTTAATGGGTGTTATAATTAAGACCATAGGCAGCTCGTGAATTTCAAGTTTGGGGAAGCTTACATTTTATCCTATAATTTCTTCATATTTGCGTGCCTGTTATGATTATTTCTAGATGCGCATTTTCATGGAATAGTTTAATTTCAATAATAAGGCTTTCCTTTCTCAAAAGTATTGTCACGTGCTTAATCATAAAAATCTGAATTGAAATTATACGAATCTTAAAGTTAAAATTCACCTAAAGCAAGAAAGTGCACCAGCCTCAGTCATATGGACACATTGATACACCTTGATCCATTGGTGGCTAAAGAAATATGCGCAATGAACTCAGAGATCGCATATAGGCCAATGCAGCAGTAGGCCTTTAACTTCTAATGTCAACTAAGAAAAATACATAGACCTAAAGCCGGCAAATAAAAATATCATAAAATATCCTGATTTAAAAGGATGGTTGTTTCAATTGCATTAATCTCTACAGCGCCTATCGGCCTTTTCTATCTGTCTGGACTTGAGCTATCACTGGTGAAGTGCAGTATTGTATCAAGCCAGGCTCACCTGTCCCTCAACAATATCGACAAAACTACTAAATGATGGTTATGAAAAACAATGAAACAATGCATGTGACAGAGTTGGCGGGAGACAGCTGAGCACATTCTGGAGAGCTGAGTGCAAGCATTCGGGAGAGAGACTGCCATATCTTCGACACACACCCCTCCCCTTCTTCTTGTCTCAACATGAATTATACTCAAGACACATTATTTTCACTCATTTTAGACGCTTTTCACTGACAGCCACATCTCAATAATCAGCTAGGCCTATTGCCATGCACGCTGCCCAAATTACTTGCTCCCCAAATACACATAGGCCTCTGCACTTGTGATTTGAAACAATCCAAAGATTTTTTTTTTTAAAGAAGCAAATGACCATCTGTGGCAAAGTCAAGCTCTCTGTTAAAGTATTTTTAATTAAGTTATTTATACAGGAGTAATTATATAATTTTGGCAAAACATACATTTACTTTAAGGGATACTAGCATCCGAGCAGTGCACGGTGCACGCCAACTTTATTTTGTAATTCGCAAGTGGCTGAAACCAGAGATCTCTATATAATGACGAGATGCTCATGTCTCCGCCCTAACAATGTGAGTCATTGTCCTAAAGGCGGGAATGCTGCCGACAAACTTAGGTCTGCATATTATGACCATAGAAACCCAGTGGCCTTATTCAGGACAGATTCTCACAGAGTGAGCCATCTCGCTTCGCCTCTTCCTCTCTGCTGAAACTTGTGAGTGAAACAGCGCCCCTCTGTCTTGCTAAATGTAGCCCATGTATCGGATTCTGTCTGACCAGAAAAAGTATGACATGCCATACTCTTTTTGAGACAGGGGCTCTGTTTCGCTCGCTCTGATTCTTTAGCTGAGATTGATGTGTCTTTCTATCGGCGCGCGTCTCGGTCAAATAAATGATCAATATTTCAAGATTACTGTCACAATATTGATACTGTACCCACCTAAATATAGGCATCACAGACATGATGATTAATTTAATATATTCCATTACAATAGGGGGATGATTTCCCTAAACATAACTATAGCTTTAAATACACATTCCAGCTCAAACTCACCTTAGACTCAACCCTAACCCCTACCTTTACATAAACTGAACCCTTCCTAAACCTGACCTTAACCCTAACTCTCGCTTCATCTCAACATCTTGGTTCAACCCTAACCCTAGCCATTACACTAACCCTAACTTCTTGTCCACATCCTGGCTCAACCGTGTTGTGGACATGAAGCTAGGGTTAAGTTATGACAACAGTTAGGGTTTCAATGAATTTTCTGCCATTGTAATCCTTGGGCGTTTTTTTCAGCCCACCTTAATCTGAACGTGTAAAATAAATACATATAGTACCAGTAGTACCATAGTATACAGTACCAGTCAAAAGTTTGGACACACCTACTCATTCAAGGGTTTTTCTTTATTTGTACTATGTTGTACATTGAAGAATAATAGTGAAGACATCAACTATGAAATAACATATGGAATCATGTAGTAACCAAAAAAGTGTTAAACAAATCAAAATATATTTTAGATTTTAGATTCTTCAAAGTAGCCACCCTTTGCCTTGGTGACAGCTTTGCACACTCTTGGCATTCTCTCAACCAGCTTAACCTGGAATGCTTTTCCAATAGTCTTGAAGGTGTTCCCACATATGCTGAGCACTTGTTGGCTGCTTTTCCTTCACTCTGCGGTCCAACTCATCCCAAACAATCTCAATTGGGTTGAGGTCGGGTGATTGTGGAGGCCAGGTCATCTGATACAGCACTCCATCACTCTCATTCTTGGTAAAATATCCCTTACACAGCCTGGAGGTGTGTTGGGTCATTGTCCTGTTGAAAAACAAATGATAGTCCCACTAAGCGCAAACCAGATGGGATGGCGTATCGCTGCAGAATGATGTGGTAGCCATGCTAGTTAAGTGTGTCTTGAATTCAAAATAAATCACTGGCAGTGTCACCAGCAAGCACCCCCACACCATCACACCTCTTCCATGCTTCATGGTGGGAACCACACATGCGGAGATCATTGGTTCACCTACTCTGTGTCTCACAAAGACACGGCGGTTGGAACCAAAAATCTCAAATTTGAACTCATCAGACCAAAGGACAGATTTCCACCGGTCTAATGTCCATTGCTCTTGTTTCTTGGCCCAAGCAAGTCTCTTATTATTGGTGTCCTTTAGTAGTGGTTTATTTGCTGCAATTCGACCATGAAGGCCTGATCTTCTGTATACCACCCCTACCTTGTCACAACACAACTGATTGGCTCAAATGCATTAAGAAGGAAAGAAATTCCACAAATTAACTTTTAACAAGGGAAACCTGTTAATTGAAATGCATTCTAGGTGACTACCTCATGAAGCTGGTTGAGAGAATGCCAAGAGTGTGCAAGCTTTTATCAATGAAAAGAGTGGCTACTTTGAAGAATCTCAAATATAAAATGTATTTTGATTTGTTTAAAAAAAAAATTGCTACTACATGATTCCATATGTGTTATACAGTATAATAGTTTTGATGTCTTTACTATTATTCTACAATGTAGAAAATAGTAAAAAATAAAGAAAACCCCTTGAATAAGTAGGTGTGTCCAAACTTTTGACTGGTACTGTGTATATATTAAAATACATTTACGGGATGTAAAAATGCTTTCTGTGTAAACTTTAATGACTAAAAATAGATATAAATTATGTAGAAAAGATAATAGACCTATATATTTTTTTAATAATCTTTGAGAACTGAAATAAATTAAACTCCCCCACAAAGCTAGACAGTCAGGGAGAATTGAAAATTCCCAAAACAATGAATTTTGCAGTATTGATTTTGTTATAATTTTTTAACGTAAGAACACAGCGTTATCCATGGTAAAATGTATAGAATTGCAGAAAATTAGCTTTAAAACTGCAAACATTGCTCTCAGCTCCATGGAGAAAATTGTAAAATTGCAGGAAATTGGCTTAAAAAAGGAAACATTTATCTACACATCTACATCTTGTTATTCACCACATCACAAATTAGATATTTTATCTGTGTGTGTAGGTGTGTCTGTCCGAGGAGCGTGAGAGGAATAGTGAATTCACTATTGGGTGTTTATGTATTGGCCCAGGGCAGGCCTTTTTTAATCAGGATAGTATACTCAGCAATAATCACCACTCTTTTCCAGAAGTCCTGGGATCCATGAAAAGATGGAAACCTGCAGATGACATGGTATGTACAACAAACATAACATACTGTACAACACAACATACAAAAACACCATATTGCTTTCTATAGGAGAGGCCTGAAGTGGAGATTCAGTTTTTCATTTGTCTTAGGTGTCATAATTCAGTCGAGATACTAAAAATACCCATCAGGTTTGGCAGGATTTGAATGTCAGTTGGCATGCCTCTGTTCCTTCTGATGTACGGTATCATGCCCAGGGCCAAACAGAATCTTCAGTGATAGAATTCCCCTGCAATTAAATGTCATCTACAAAGAGACAACAGAAATACATAGTTTTGTTGATTAATTGTACAGACACTTGGCCAATAAGGAGAATAGAAGCAGGGGAAAGGGAGGACCTCAAGAACTGGCATACAGTCTCACCCCCAATCTGATTCACATGGCGTTTCAGGCTGGTGACCAGACACACACAGCACACATTCATTCACCTGTGGAAAATTACCTCCCGTTTGAGGTATAACATAAAATAACTTTTAACAAGGACACACTCCTGATCACACACCGGTACACAGTGGGTGGTGTGTGTGCATGGGCGGTGTGTTTGGTTTGTCATGTGGCCTGTTGTAGGGTGCGGTGGTGGCTTCTTGACGGTGGTCCTCTTGGTGGTCCCCATCCCCCACGTTATATGCTGAGATGGTCAAAACAGGATACCTGGGCAGGGTAGTCTACACAAACACAGACATAGACACCTATTTACCTAGACACCCAGTAAAACACTATGATTATATTTGCCTGTGGTTTTCAAACAATTTTAGCTAAACAGTATGGCCCACCTAAAGCTTTAGGAGTTTTCTCGGGACCCACCAAGTGAACAAGACCAGTTTCTTTAGCCAAAATGAAGTAGCCAGCCCAAAGGAGTTAGTCATAGATGACCATGGTAGAACAGCTCTAACACCACACGTGTGGTCTGGGTGGTCTTCTCTTCAGTGGTGCCACATGCAGAGGACAGTATTAAAGACAGTATTAAAGTTACTGTATGTCTGGGGCACTGGGAAATTTGGCTCTGTCTATATTTAGTATGAACTGATAAATTATGAACAACTTTTGATTTCATTTTCCTGAATTGGGTAACTTTTTTCAAATTGATTTTTGTTACCCATTCACAACCAACAGCAACACCCTTTCAGACCAAATGTTTAAAGTGCATTTTATGATAACTGTAACTCATCCTATGAATATAATACACTCAAATATAGCAACAAAACGAGTCTATCCATAATAATGAAATCCTTTAGTAGGCCCAGTGTCAATGCATTAGACGTGACCCAGAATTTCGATCTCATCGCTATAACTCCCCAACGAGCTCAGGATGCGAAGGTCAAGTCATGCGTCCTCCGAAACATGACCCGCCAAACCATGCTTCTTAACACTTGCCCGCTTAATCCGAAAGCCAGCTGCACCACTGTGTCGGAGGAAATGCTGTTCAACTGATGACCGAAGTCAGTCTGAAGGCACCCGGGCCTGCCACAAGGAGTAGCTAGAGCACGATGAGCCTAGTAAAGCCCCCCCAGCCAATTGTGTGCCGCACTATTGGACTCCCGATCACAGCCGGTTGTGACACAGCCTGGGATAAAACCTTGGTCTGTAGTGACGCCTCCAGCACTGCGGTGCAGTGCCTTCGACCGCTGCGCCACTCGGGAGGCCTAATAATAACTACAGTCGTGGCCAAAAGTTTTGAGAATTACACAAATATTAATTTTCACAAAGTTTGCTGCTTCAGTGTCTTTAGCTATTTTTGTCAGATGTTACTATGGAATACTGAAGTATAATTACAAGCATTTCATAAGTGTCAAAGGCTTTTATTGACAATTACATGAAGTTGATGCAAAGAGTAAATATTTGCAGTGTTGACCCTTCTTTTTCAAGACCTCTGCAATCCACCCTGGCATGCTGTCAATTAACTTCTGGGCCACATCCTGACTGATGGCAGCCCATTCTTGCATAATCAATGCTTGAAGTTTGTCAGAATTTGTGGGGTTTTGTTTGTCCACTTGTCTCTTGAGGATTGACCACAAGTTCTCAATGGGATTAAGGTCTGGGGAGTTTCCTGGCCATGGACCCAAAATATCGATGTTGGCCACTCCCTTGGCTGAGAAGCAACCCCACACATGAATGGTCTCAGGTTGCTTTACTGTTGGCATGACACAGGACTGATGGTAGCGCTCACCTTGTCTTCTCCGGACAAGATTTTTTCCGGATGCCCCAAACAATCGGAAAGGGGATTCATCAGAGAAAATTACTTTACCCCAGTCCTCAGCAGTCCAATACCTCTACCTTTTGCACAATATCAGTCTGTACCTGATGTTTTTCCTGGAGAGAAGTGGATTCTTTGCTGCCCTTCTTGACACCAGGCCAACCACCAAAAGTCTTCACCTCACTGTGTGTGCAGATGCACTCACACCTGCCTGCTGCCATTCCTGAGCAAGCTCTGTAATGGTGGTGCCCCGATCCCGCAGCTGAATCAACTTTAGGAGACGGTCCTGGCACTTGCTGGACTTTCTTGGGCGCCCTGAAGCCTTCTTCACAACAATTGAACCGCTCTCCTTGAAGTTCTTGATGATCCGATAAATGGTTGATTTAGGTGCAATCTTACTGGCAGCAATATACTAGCCTGTGTAGCCCTTTTTGTGCAAAGCAATGATGACGGCACGTGTTTCCTTGCAGGTAACCATGGTTGACAGAGGAAGAACAATGATTCCAAGCACCACCCTCCTTTTGAAGCTTCCAGTCTGTTATTCGAACTCAATCAGCATGGCAGAGTGATCTCCAGCCTTGTCCTCATCAACACTCACACCTGTGTTAACGAGAGAATCACTGACATGATGTCAGCTGGTCCTTTTGTGGCAGGGCTGAAATGCAGTGGAAATGTTTTTGGGGGATTCAGTTAATTTGCAAGGCAAAGAGGGACTTTGCAATTAATTGCAATTCATCTGATCACTCTTCATAACATTCTGGAGTATATACAAATTGCCATCATACAAACTGAGGCAGCAGACTTTGTGAAAATTAATATTTGTGTCATTCTCAAAACTTTTGGCCACTACTCTATATTCTATCCAGTAACGTTACTACTATCTCTAATAAAGTCCCAGTGTACCATTAGCTCTGTGTCAGTGTGTGTGTGTAATTAGTGGTTTAGTCCATTGTCCCCTAACCTCTGGACAGAAATCACTGCTGCTTTAATGGTGAGGATCAACCACCTCGCTGACGTGGCTCACACACACACACACACACACCTCTCTCAATGCCTGGGTCACTATCTGCCCCACCATCTTTACAACCTACCGTCTCCAGTCTCCACACCTAAATTAGTTCCCTGGCGCAACATTTAAATCAGTCCCCTAGTGCTAGACCTGGAGAGAATGACCCGGGACGTAAAACACTAACAGACTGACTCTTTACGACTCCTAATGTTGTCTTTATGTACTGAGTGTGTCTGATATACTGTCTGCTTAAATCACATCCCCAGCAGGGATCGATAAAGTATCATCTTATACTGTTTTTGTCTTTCTTTATGGAGAGAAAGAAGAGGAGAGGAGCTATTGTTGATGGAGTTTGTTTGATTCATGTCCCAACACCTTCCTTCGAAGTCATGTGGTACTGGCGAGGGTTAGTGAGATCTCAACTAGTTTAAGGCTCCATAAAAGCTCAGATGTAGTGATTTGTGTTGTCATCTTATTTCTCTGTGGCATCAGTTGTGGTTGGTTGTGATAATGGTCCGTCTGATCACTGTGATGGAACTGTTTGATGTCAGCAGTAGTTGACTGGAAGTCAGTGCACTGCTTTCACCCGGTCGCAGTGTTTTTGTTGATGACGAGGATGATGATAAACCACGGAGAAAGTCTTTGAGATGCGTGAAAAGTGGGACTGGGCTGGTCTCTCTCTTTCATTTACTCATTCTTTCTCTGTCTCTGTCTTTCTCTCTCATTTATTTCATAACCCTGATCGTTTCATAACCCTTGCTCCAGGGAAAGTCTAGAGACAAACCCAGTGTTGCTTAGATTCTTGTGTTTGAAATGATTCAATGCTTCACTGAAGTTCTCTGAAAAATGTATCTTGTTTCCTTCATTCATCTATTCATGAGTGGTCTTCTTCTGAATTAAAACACATTAATTAATGATAAGGTGGGCTTTAAGGAGGTCCTATTGGCAAAGTACAGACTACCTTCCCATTTTATTTAATGTGTAACAAAACATCCTCATTCATCCATCTGCTGTCTGATGTCCTTAAAACAAATCCATTCCATTCATAGTTGCTCTGCTTGTGAATTAAATTCCATGAAATAATTATAACATTGTCCGATTTGGCACTCTACACATCCTCAGTCATAAATAACAAGGCATTCTCAGTCAGTCCCTCGTCCTCATAACAGAGATTAGGGACAAGGTGAACAACAGAGACTGGGGGACAAAGTGAGTGCACTCTTAGAAAAAAGGGTTCCAAAAAGGTTATTCGGCTGTCCCCATAGGAGAACCCTTTTTATGTTCCAGGTAGAACCCCTTTTGGTTCCAGGTAGAATCCATGTAGAACCCTCTGTGTAAAGGGTTCTACAGTACATGGAACTCAAATGGAATCTAACTGGAACCAAAAAGTGTTCTACAAAGGATTCTCCTATGGGGAGAGTCGAAGAACCCTTTTAGGTTCTAGATAGCACCTTTACAGTGTGGGATTTATGTAGTTTTACGGACACCCACAGTTGAGCTGGCATTAGCCAAACCCAGCAGAGCACCTCTGGCCCAATTAACTCCCTGGTCACAGACGCAGGGCTTTCATTTTTTTGCCTCAGCATACTACCAGAAGAGCTAAATGCCTTATATGTTCAATTCAAGGCAAGCAACAATGAACCATGAATGAGAGCACCAGCTGTTCCAGATGACTGCGTGATCTCACTCTCCGTAGCTGATGTAAGTAAGACCTTTAAACAGGATAACATTCACATGGCGCGGGGCCAGACGGTTAACTAGGACGTTGAGTTGAGTTTGAGTTGAGTTTATTTTATTTTTACAGGGACAGTGCACATTAATCAACGTTTCAGTAAAAGTGCCGGTTTTAGTCAGCCGGCTAATTTTCAAACGCAGTCCCTGGGCAGGTTACGTGTACTCAGAGCGTGCACTGACCAGCTGGCAAGTGTCTTCACTGACATTTTCAACCTATCCCTGACCCGGTCTGTAATACCAATTTGTTTCAAGCAGACCACCATAGTCCCCATGCCCAAGAACGCCAAGGTAGCCTAAATGACTATCGCTCTGTAGCGCTCACATCTATAGCCATGAAATGCTTTGAAAGGCTGATCATGGCTCATATCAACACCATCGTCCCAGACACCCTGGACCCACACTAATTCGTACACCACTCCAAAAGAATCACAGATGACACAACCTCTATTGCACTTTACACTGCCCTCACCGACCAGGAAAAAATAAATACCTATGTAAGAATAAGGGGTGAAACGGTTCACAAAACTCACGGTTCGGTACGATACGGTACAGTGGTGTCACGGGTTCGGTACGGTTTCGATACATCAACAAAATAAATGCCTGAAAAATATGTAATTTGTATTTAGATTTTCCATTTATTATCATAGTAAACATGGGTAGCATGAATTCCCAGGAGCACAACAAAGGGGCATCAAAAAACAGCAGTGCCTACCTTATAACATGAAATAAAATAGTAATTTAAACTAAGTCCAGCAGCATATATCAAAATTAAGTCACATAGCAGTGCCTTAAACAAAATAGGACCACTTGAGACTGGTTACTCGATTTATTATTATTATTATTATTATTTTTTTTTTTACAAATGATCAGTTTTTCAAGTTTTTCTTTAAGAAGATTAGTCTATCCACATTATCTGAAGTGAGCACAGATCTTCTTGCTGTGACAACGTCAGCCGCTGTGGATAAAACCCGCTCGCTAGGGACAGAGGTCCCAGGCACAGCAAGGTAGCGCCTGGCTAACATGGCAACATGAGGGTATATTAACTCTTTGGTCTTCCACCATGTAAGTAGATCAGCATCCAGGGGAATACAGTTCACTTCCCTGTATGAGGTCACCTCCTCCTCTATGACCTTTGACTTGGTTCCCTCCTCCTGGGTCATGAACAACTCCCCAAAAAGCTCAGCCATGGCAGACTTCTTTTCTGGAGGAGAACCCCTGTTGTCTGCCGTCTCTGGAGAGGGGTTGGCTCCTGTGGTATCTGCGGCTTGACCCTGCAGAATTCAATTAGATGAAAATTACCATCTCTGAAGTGGCTTTAAAAATATGATTTGTTGTTAGAAATTTATATCAAACACTATTATTACAATTATTACTTTATAATTAATTGTTAAATCACTAATTAATGAAATAATACATGTCACATTAACAAAATAAATACAATACCTGTTGTATATTGGTGACAATCTCTGCTGTGAGTTCATTGTAGACTCTCAGACGAGCAGCAGCATCCAGGTGCAGAACGGACTTGAACCGGGGATCCAAAGCGGTGCTCTAAAACAGTGCTCTCGTGTAAGAGGTTTTCATTTTCCCCTACTTTCTCATTATGCAGACATAAGCTCAGTTGACACCATCGAGGTGTGGATGTTTACTTTCTACACAAGTAGTTTTTTCCCAGTTTCGTCCAATGAACAGATTGTAGTGGTAAAATAAAAAGGGATACATTTTTAATGCCATTTAGGCTAAATGGATTTCTAAGCATCACTCCAGTCAAAACAGGCTCTGCGAACGTTAGATTCCTTTAATTTGCTATGGGCTCGTGCTAGTGTTCCAGCTTAGACAGCGTTCTTTTGCTGTTTTTCAGTCTTGGTTGAATTTTGACTCGTTCTATTGTCCAACCTAGCTGCATACAGCTACGAGACAAAACAACTAGATTTTTATTTTGAAATACAACTTTATTACTGTGTGCATATTTTTCCCACGTTAATTTAAACGCCATTGGTTTATGCATACCATTTTTTTAATATGATATATATATATAGAAGCTCACAGAACAGGACCGCCAATCGTATCGCGTAAAAATAATCTGTCCTCGGTTGCAACACTCACTACCAAGTTCCAAACTGCCTCTGGAAGTAACGTCAGCACAAGAACGTCGGGAGCTTCATGAAATGGGTTTCCATGGCCGAGCTGCTGCACCATTCACCATGCCAAGCGTCGGCTGCAGTGTTGTAATGCTTGCAGCCATTGGACTCTGGAGCAGTGGAAACCTATTCTCTGGAGTGAGAAATCACGCTTCACCATCTGGCAGTCCGATGGACGAATCTGGGTTTGGCAGATGCCTGGAGAACGCTACCTTCCCCAATGCATAGTGCCAACAGTAAAGTTTGGTGGAAGAGGAATAATGGTCTGGGGCTGTTTTTCATGGTTTGGGCTAATGCTCTTGTGGCTGAATGGAAGCAAGTCCCTGCAGCAATGTTCCATTATCTAGTGGAAAGCCTTCCCAGACATGTGGAGGCTGGTATAGCAGCAAAGGGGGGACCAACTCCATTTTAATGCCCATGATTTTGGAATGAGATGTTAGATAAGCATGACTTTTAAGCCAGCGTGAATGGGTGGGCCAGTGTTCAATCTGGTAGGGCTTCTGCCCAGCCCTGCTGTGGCTTCACCTCTGATCAGTGCCCCTGCAGGCAGGATTTCCTCTGTGATGGAAAGAGGTCTAGTTTGGTTCAACTCCATTGTGTTGAACTTCAACTCTATTTGGTTCAACTCTATTGTGTTCCCCACACTCACACAAGTGAGTAAAGTTGTTATCTTCCGGTGCTCATTTGCTGCGTAGAGCAGAGAACACACACGTAATGAGGAACAGAGCGGAATATACAGTGCATTCGGAAAATATTCAGACCCCTTGACTTTTTCCACATTTTGTTACGTTACAGCCTTATTCTAAAATGGATTACCTTTTTATTTTTTTCATCAATCAATTTTTTGGGTGCAAATGTATTAAAAACAGAAATACCTTGTTTACATAAGTATTCAGACTCTTTCCTAAGATACTCAAAATTGTTCTCAAGTACATCCTGTTTCCATTGATCATCATTGAGATGTTTCTACAACTTGATTGGAGTCCACATGTGGTAAATTCAATAGATTGGATATGATTTGTAAAGGCACACACCTGTCTATATAGGGTCCGACAGTTGACAGTGCATGTCAGAGTAATAACCAAGCCATGAGGTTGAAGGAATTGTCCCTTGAGCTCCGAGACAGGATTGTGTCGAGGCACAGACCTGGGGAAGGGTACCAAAACATTTCTGCAGCATTGAAGGTCCCCAAGAACACAGTGGTCTCCATCATTCTTAAATAGAAGAAGCTTGGAACCATCAAGACTCTTCCTAGAGCTGGCAAACTGAGCAATCAGTGGAAAGGGCCTTGGTCAGGGAGATGACCAAGAACCCAATGGTCTCTTTGACAGAGCTCCAGAGTTCCTCTGTGGAGATGGGAGAATCTTCCAGAAGGACAACCATCTCTGCAGTACTCCAAAAATCTGGTCTTTATGGTAGAGTGACCAGGCGGAAGCCACTCCTCAGTAAAATGCACATTACTGCCCGCTTGGAGTTTGCCAAAAGGCACCTTACGGACCATCAGACCATGAGAAACAAGATTCTCTGGTCTAATGAAACCAAGATTGAACTCTTTGGCCTGAATTCCAAGCATCACGTCTGGAGGAAACCTGACACCATCCCTATGGTGAAGCATGGTGGTTGCAGCATCATGCTGTGGGGATGTTCTTCAGTGGCAGAGACTGGAAGACTAGTCAGGATTGAGGGAAACATGAACGGAGGAAAGTACAGAGAGATACTTGATGAAAACCTGCACCAGAGCATGCAGGACCTCAGACTTGTGTGAAGGCTAACCTTCCAACAGGACAACTACCCTATGCACACAGCCAAGACAACGCAGGAGGGGCTTCGGGACAAGTCTCTGAATGTCCTTGAGTGGCCCAACCAGAGCCCAGACTTAAACCCGGTCGAACATCTCTGGATAGACCTGAAAATAGCTGTGCAGCAAAGCTCCCCATCCAACCTGATAGAGCTTGAGAGGATCTGCTGAGAAGAATGGGAGACACTCCCCAAATACAGGTGTGTCAAGCGTGTAGCATTATACCCAAGAAGACTCAAGGTTGTAATCGCTGCCAAAGGTGCTTCAACAAAGTTCTGAGTAAAGGGTCTGAATGTAAATGTGATATTTCAGTTTTTATTTTTTAATACATTTGTACAATTTCTAAAAACCTGTTTTTGCTTCGTCATTATGGGGTATTGTGTGTAGATTGATGAGGGAAGACCCCAATTTAATACATTTTTGAATAAGGCTGTAACGTAAGAAAATGTGAAAAATACTTTCCGAATGGACTGTACATGAACCTGTGACTTATATTCACACACTTTTTCACTCGCACATCATACACACTATAACACATATGGAGAAGGATGTGATTGTGAGATGAATCACCTAAGAACTTTCTTGCTCACATACGGTGTGTGTGAAAGTATTAAAGTAGCTCACGTTTGATCTCTCTGTGTTAGGGGAGCTGCAAACACTTTATATTGGAGTCACTGAGGTTGTTTACCTGAAAACAGAACTACTACTTTTTTATTTAAAAAAAAAAATTCACCCCTTTTTCGTTATATCCAATTGGTAGTTACAGTCTTGTCTCATCGCTGCAACTCCCGTATGGACTCGGGAGAGGCGAAGGTCGAGAGCCATGCGTCCTCCGAAACACGAGTCCGACAAGCCGCACTGCTTCTTGACACACTGCTTGCTTAACCCGGAAGCCAGCCACACCAACGTGTCGGAGGAAACACTGTACAGCTGGCAACCGAAGCCAGCGTGCATGCGCCCGGCCACCACAAGGAGTCGCTAGATTGCGATGGGACAAGGACATCCCATCCAGCCAAACCCAAACACGTTGGGCCAATTGTGCGCTGCCTCATGGGTCTCCCGGTCGCGGCCGGCTGCAACACAGCCCGGGATCGATCCTGGATCTGTAGTGACGCCTCTAGCACTGCGATGCAGTACCTTACACCGCTGCGCCACTCGGGAGGCCCCAGAACTACTACTTTACCCTCACTTTAATCTCACCTTTGACACCAGCTCTGCTCTTAGTGAGAGAGAGGGAGAGATTGTGCCTTTCTGACACACTGAACTATTTTCTTTAGCTTAGTGTCAAAATTATACACACACACACACACACACAGAGAGTCTTGTACAACTAACCCTGTGGGGACACAAAATTCAGTCCCATTCAAAATCCCATTTTTCCTAAACCTAACCTTAACCCCAAAACCAAATCTTAACCCTGAACCTAACCCTAAAACTAACCCTAGCTCCCAACACTAACCCTAGCTACTATCCCTGTACCTAATTCTAACACTAATTCTAACCTTAACCCTAAATCCCCTAGAAATAGCATTTGACCTTGTGGGTACTAACAAAATGTCCCCTGTTGGTAAAATGTTTGTTTGATTACTATTCTTTTTGGGTCTTCTGCTCCCCACAAATCATTTACATTTACATTTAAGTCATTTAGCTGACGCTCTTATCCAGAGCGACTTACAATTTGGAAAGTTCATACATATTCATCCTGGTCCCCCCGTGGGGAATGAACCCACAACCCTGGCGTTGCAAGCGCCATGCTCTACCAACTGAGCCACACGGGAGTTAAACACATCCACACACACACAGACTTATCCATTGCAAGGCCAGTCTGACACACAATCTACAGAGGCGCTTTTTACTCTACAACAGCTGAAACAACAACTGCTTCACACAGGGGAAAGCCTTTGTGTGTGTGTGAGTTTGTGTGTGTGTGTGGAAGTGCACATGTGTGGAAGTGCCTGCTGGGCCATCAAGCTCTCACAGTCTCACGTCAGAATTAGAACATCCATGTTTCTCATCAGGTAGCTGGTCTGGGGGTAAAAGCTCTTGGCCATGATGCTCCTGTACTGTACATGTCTTGGCGATGGAAGCGGGGAGAACAGGCCATGTCTCGGGTGGCTAGGGTCCCTGATTATCTTCTTGGCTTTCCTGCACACCTCATGTTGTTTGTGTCCTAGAGGGCAGTCAATGTGCACCTAGAGCTGTTACGGTGACCGTATTACCGCCACTCCAGCAGTCACGAGTCATGACCGCAGTCAAATTCAAAGTGACTGTTTAGTCACAGTAACTAGGCTTCTCCAAGCTCTGATGCGACTGATGGACATTAGTAGCCTACCGAACTTGCTAACTGCCTGGAACTTAGCACTCTATTGTCCCTCTAATCACTCTGACATCAATGCGAATGTAATCGAAAATCTAATCAAACACTTATTGGCTATGCAATTCTGTGAGAGAACAGAGTTTTGATGACCTCTATTAAAAAGAGGAGGATCCCAACAGCTTTCTATAGGCTAGACCTACTATATTTATTTATCAACTTTCCTAATATTAAGCACATTGCTTTGCTTTACAACAGGAGTATAGCCTACCTGGCAGGCATGAAAATTAACCAGCTCTCACTCACACATGGGAAAAGCGTCCTCTCTATTCGCTAATTAAGTGCATAGATGACATGTCTTTTTTTCCCTTTCTCTGTTCTGAGACAGGTGCATGATAATTGCCCATTCTAAATCAAAACTAATTTCACACATATATATTATTTAGTATATGTAAAGACTAAATTAAATAAAGAATAGCCTGATAGGCTAATATTATCACCTATCACTTGTGAATTATATATTATCACTTGTGAATGAGCCCCAGCTTGTTTGCAGTATGGCAAGAAACAGCACATGCCTCTTTTTGTGGACTTTTTCAAATCATAGTCCCACACCTCATCACGTGACAGGCATTGGCTAATTAAATGAGATATCTGAGAGAGCCTTGTGAGTGAGATGTGGTTCGGAAAACGCAGAAGGGAATTATAATTATTATATTCAGACCAAGGGCACAACAGCCACTGGCCGCAAAGGGCATGGATTATTTTAGGGCGCATTATGGCCAAGCTAGGGGGATGCCACCGGGAAATTCAAGACATTATCATTATCAAGTGTCAAATTGTGAATGAGAGACTGATGAAGTGTGTGCAGCCTGTGCAAGAATTGTTGCCTTTCATGCAACTTTTTGCCTTTCATGCGTTTCATCATGCAGCCTTACACCGTTGCCCAAAACAAACGTGCGCGTGCTCCATCGTACGCAAATTGATTTTGTCCCCCCACACCAAACGCGATCACGACACAAAGGTTGAAATATCAAAACAAACTCTGAACCAATTATATTAATTTGGGGACAGGTCGAAAAGCATTAAAAATGTATGGCAATTTAGCTAGTTAGCTTGCAGTTGCTAGCTAATTTGTCCTATTTAGCTAGCTAGCTTGCTGTTGCTAGCTAATTTGTCCTGGGATATAAACTTTGAGTTGTTATTTTACCTGAAATGCACAAGGTCACCTACTCCAACAATTATCCACACATAAAACGGTCAACCGAATCTTTTCTAGTCATCTCCTCCTTCTAGGCTTCTTTTTCTTCTTTGGACTTTATATGGTGATTGGCATCTAACTTTCATAATAAGGTGTATTACCACAACCAACCGACCGATCTCAGTTCATCTTTCAATCACCCACGTGGGTATAACCAATGAGGACGTGGGTATATGCTTCTAAAAGCCAATGAGGAGATGGCAGAGGCAGGACTTGCATCACAAATAGAAGCAACTTCTATTTTAGAGCCTGGCAACGCAGACGCTCTTTGGTGCACGCGAGCAGTGTGGGTGCAATGATTGAATAACATGTATGTGTACATTTATTTTGCAATGCTCATGCACGTGACGTGTCTGGTTTGGGTAGCGTGTTAGAATGTATTAAAAATTAAAACATATAGCCCAACGTTTATATCACACCTAAAGTTGCCTTAACTCTAAATTAAGCATATAGGAGGAACCATTTTCTTTGTTAACCACTCAACACAGAATAGCCGCACTCCCTGAGATCCTTTGGAGAAAATATCCTTTCTATTTTATTCAGCTATGTTCAATTGTATTCTTCATACTTTAAAGTAATATAAAATAATGCTATGGAATTCTAAGCAAATCTTGTCTGCTAACTGAACTAGTGTAGTCCACAGCCATATGGCATAGCCAGATCAGGGCCTAACAAAAGTACAACTCAGAGTATGCTATTCTGTTCTTCTGAAATGGACTACATTTTCTTCATATCATGTTTCTTTAGACCTGTCTAAAATACATAATGGATTTATTGTGATATTGTAGGCTATATTACATTTATTTATTAGACTTTTTAAAATGTCGATGTTCCTACGGTCTGTGTCAATGGCTTGTGGGCTATGCGTGGAAGCCAGTAGATACTATATGTGTTTTTGTTAAATAACGGCCAATTGGGCCTCCCGGGTGGCGCAGTGGTCTAGGGCAGTGCTAGCTGTGCCACCAGAGACTCTGGGTTCGCGCCCAGGCTCTGACGCAGCCGGCCGCGACCCCACGGAGGTACGTGGGGCGACGCACAATTGGCCTAGCGTCGTCCTGGTTAGGGAGTGTTTGGCCGGTAGGGATATCCTTGTCTCATCGCGCACTAGCGACTCCTGTGGCGGGCCGGGCGCAGTGCGCGCTAACCAGGTCGCAGGGTGTTTCCTCCGACACATTGGTGCGGCTGGCTTCCGGGTTGGACGCACGCTGTGTTAAGAAGCAGTGCGGCTTGGTTGGGTTGTGTTTCGGAGGACGCATGGCTTTCGACTTTCGTCTCTCCCGAGCCCGTACGGGAGTTGTAGCGATGAGACAAGATAGTAACTACTAACAATTGGATACCACGAAATTGGGGAGAAAAGGGGTAAAATAAAAAAATACAAAAAATAACGGCCAATTACCATGAGACCCGCAGTTTTTTGCTTGACAATCACCGGCTGACAAAATTTCACCACAGCCCAATAGTGCGTTCGGCTGAACATACAGTGCATTCAGAAAGTATTAAGACCCATTGACTTTTTCCACATTTTGTTACGTTACAGCCTTGTTCTAAAATGGATTAAATGTTTTTTTCCCCCCTCATCAATCTACACACAATACCCCATAATGACGAAGCTAAAACCGTTTTTTTATCAATTTTAGCAAATTTATAAATGTTAAAAAAATTAAATATCACATTTACATAAGAATTCAGACCTTTTACTCAGTACTTTGGCAGCAATTACAGCCTCGAGTCTACTAGGGTATGATGCTACAAGCTTGGCACACCTGTATTTGGGGATTTTCTCCCATTCTTCTCTGCAGATCCTCTCAAGTTCTGTCAGGTTGGATGGGGAGCTATTTTCAGGTCTCTCCAGAGATGTTCTATCGGGCTCAAGTCCGGGCTCTGGCAAGGACATTCAGAAACTTGTCCCGAAGCCACTTGTGCATTGTCCTGTTGGAAGGTGAACCTTCGCCTCAGTCAGAGGTCTCTCTGTACTTTGCTCTGTTCATCTTTTCATCGATCCTGACTAGTCTTCCAGTCCCTGCCACTGAAAAACATCCCCACAGCATGATGCTGCCACCACCATGCTTCACTGTAGGGATGGTGCCATGTTACCTCCAGACGTGATGCTTGGCTTTCAGGCCAAAGAGTTCAATCTTGGTTTCATTTGACCAGATAACCTTGTTTCTCATGGTCTGAGAGTCTTTAGGTGCATTTTGGAAAACTCCAAGCGGTCTATCATGTGCCTTTCACTGAGGAGTGGCTTCCGACTGTCCACTCTACCATAAAGGCATGATTGGTGTAGTGCTGCGGATGGTTGTCCTTCTGGTAGGTTCTCCCATCTCCACAGAGGAACTCTGGAGCTCTGTCAGAGTGACCATCAGGTTCTTGGTCACCTCCCTGACCAAGGCCCTTCTCCCCTGATTGCTCAGTTTTGCCTGGCGGCCAGCTCTAGGAAGAGTCTTGGTGGTTCCAAACTTCTTCCATTTAAGAATGATGGAGGCCACTGTGTTCTTGGGGACCTTCAATGCTGCAGAAATGTTTTGGTACCCTTTCCCAGATCTGTGCCTCGACACAATCCTGTCTCGGAGCTTTACGGACAATTCCTTCGACCCCGTGGCTTGGTTTTTCCTCTGACATGCACTGTCAATTGTGGGACCTTTATATAGACAGGTGTGTGCCTTTCCAAATCATGTCCAATTAATTGAATTCACCACAGGTGGACTTCAATCAAGTTGTAGAAACATCTCAAGGATGATCAATGGACACAGGATACGACTGAGCACAATTTTGAGTCTCTTAGGAAAAAGTCTGAATACTGTTTCTGTTTATTATTTGTAATACATTTTCAAAAATGTATAAAAAACGGTTTTCAATTTGTCATTATGGGGTATTGTGTGTAGATTGATGAGGGAAACATTTATTTAATCCATTTTAGAATAATGCTGTAACGTAACAAAGTGGAAAAAGCAAAGAGGTCTGAATACTTTCCGAATGCACTGTACTGTATACTCTGTAGTGCCTTGTGGTCAGCGGCTGTGGTGTTGCTCTACCAGGCTGTGATGCAGCCCGACAGTATGTTCTTAATGGTGCTCCTGTGGAACACAGCGAGGGCCCTCTGGGACAGGCCGAATTTCATCAGCATCCTGAGGTTGAAGAGTGAATCGCTGTCATGCCTTCTTGACCACGATGTCCGTGTGGTTTGACCATTTCAGCTGCTCAGAGATGTGTACGCCAAGGAACTTGAAGTTTTTGATCGTCTCCACAGCGGCCCTGTTGATGAGGATGGGGACGTGCCCCGCCTGATTTCTCCTGAAGTCCACAGTCAGCTCCTTTGTTTTGCTGAGGGAGAGGTTGTTTACTTGGCACCATGCCATCAGAGTGCCTACCTCGTCCCTGTAGGCTGTCTCGTCGTTGTTGGTAATCAGGCCTACTACTGTCGTTTCATCAGCAAACTTGTTGATGAAGATGGAACTGTGTAAGGCCACGCAGTTGTGGGTGTACAGGAGGGGACTGAGGACATACCCTTGTGAATCAGTGAAGGGTTAAGGTTTGGGATAGGTATTAAAAGTAATCAAAAACAGCTTTCTATCGCTGGATTCGAACATGCAAGCTTTGGAACCAGAGGCAGATGCTTACCGAAACCTACTTGAAAGTAACAGCACTCACTGTTGCCCCTTGTGGCCCGGTTTCCACATCTCCTGACATCCTCAGACATGGATGGACGTCGAATACTGACTTGGGCAGGCCTAGTCCCAGTAATGTTGATGTAGTTTTGAAGAGGTTTGAACTTCCAACTACGCAGAAAGAGCGCGCGAGAGAGAGAGAAAGAGCTAAGGAGATGTAAGGGAAAGTAAGAGGAGGTAAGAGGGGGAAGGAAATATATTTAGCCTGGAGGACTGGAAAGAGGAAAGATGACATGGTGAGTTGTCTTTCTGTCATCAACTATATTTTCTACCTGTCATGGCGGTGGCCTAGTGTTTAGAGCGTCTGTACAATAACATACGTTTTTTGGTTTGAATCCCCGAGCTGGCCAAGTGGAAAAATCTGCTATTCTGCCCTTGAGCAAAGCAGTTAACTCCAACAACAACTGCTTCCAGGGTGCTGATGATGTGGATGTCAATTAAGGCAGCCATCCGCACCTCTCTAAATCAGAGGGGTTGGGTTAAAGGCAGAAGACACCTTTTGGTTGAATGCATGCAGTGTTTCAACTGACTAGCTATCCCCTTTCTCTTTCCTTTCCTAATGACCTCCACACAAGAGTTCCCCACTGTCACACCTGGCTCGTTCTCTAGCTCTTTCTCCTTGTACAGGCCCCAGCCATTGGTCTGTGTACTCGTATGTGTGTGTGTGTGTGTGTGTGTGTGTGTGTGTGTGTGTGTGTGTGTGTGTGTGTGTGTGTGTGTGTGTGTGTGTGTGTGTGTGTGTGTGTGTGTGTGTGTGTGTGTGTGTGTGTGTGTGTGTGTGTGTGTGTGTGTGTGTGTGTGTGTACTGGGAATGTATGTTCTTAATCAGGTGTGTATGGTGTGGAGACTTTTTGTGGTGGTATATTAAGTGAACGTTAACGCTGATAATACCTCTACCGTGCTGCTGTTGTAGCTGTGACCGTGTCACTTCAACTTTACTGTGACCTGCCATGACCCGGAACTGATTCACAGCCCTTGTTGTCGTCACTTAGGTGTTTGTGTGAGAGAGAAATAAAAAATTCCCCCTGCCTAGTTACACACAGGATACACACACCCATCTACCCACACACATATGCGCGCAAGCACACACACCGCGTGCCCGCCGATGCTCCATCAATCCTGGAATGCCCTTCAGTCGATGGAGAAAATAAGTGTTTGGTGTTCTCGCTTTGATGAGTTTCTTCAGTAGCAGTTTTAATTAATTTGACCATAAAAAGGTCTGCGCTTCCCAGCAGTCTCTCTGGCACCACACACACACACACACACACACACACACACACACACACACACACACACACACACACACACACACACACACACACACACACACACACACACACACACACACACACACACACACACACACACACACACACACACACACACACACAGGGCTTTTATTATCCCTGTCAATTAATGGTGGTTAACGATGCAGACTGATCACAGGTCAAATGGATGGGACAGAACCGTAGGGAGTATTGATCAGGCTCGCCTCTTCTGACCCTCTCAGCACACTGTTACTCACCTTGAGGTATGACATCACAGACAGATCAGGAAGGAGGGAGGGATGGAAAGACACTGGAACAGCCTGCGCTTGTGTAGACGCAGTGTACGATACGATAGCAGCTTGGAGAGAACAAGTTCTACCTGTGTATAATGTATAGCTGTGTGTGTTTTTCTAGGTAATTTAATCTATGAAAGTGAGCCTGGGCCTCATTATGTAAATGAAATGACACTATTCTGCTGAGTGAGGCACAACAGAATGCAGTGTGCGCACACACATACACACACGCGTGCGCACACACATACACACACATGCACACACCAAATTCATAAGGCAGGTGAACTGGCAGCCTGTCTGTGGTGTGAAAGGCCTTCTTGATGCTCTGTAGCAGGTATGGAAAGCCTCAGCGCTCTGCCTGCCACTATGGCTAATCATGACACGTGACAGACGGAGGCGTGTGTGTGTGTGTGTCACTGCTTCTGTCAGCCTGTAACAAGCCAGCATGTGTGTGTGTTGCTGGGCTTAATGACCGATAGCTATTAAACCACTGGTCCCTGAACCCAGATGGAGCTCTGTGTTTGTACAGGTGGGAAACAAGATGGCCGACACTCTAACCCCCCAGTGTGTGTGTGTGTGTTAGGGGGGGGGGGGGGGGTGATTGTCTGCTTGTGTTTATATTCTGTTGTTATGCTAGAATGACTCTTCAGAGGCAATACAAAATGATGGTCAGGGAGGGAGGGGGTTGGGATTTAAAGGGGAGAAGTAAGGGTGCAGGGAGGGAGGGGTTGGGATTAAAAGGGGAGAGGTAAGGGTGCAGGGAGGGAGGGGGTTGGGATTAAAAGGGGAGAAGTAAGGGTGCAGGGAGGGAGGGGGTTGGGATGAAAAGGGGAGAAGTAAGGGTGCAGGGAGGGAGGGGGTTGGGATTAAA